>NW_011367637.1:395599-401466 GCF_000735185.1 Notothenia coriiceps | reverse complement strand
ATTTCCCACCTATTACGGCCGAGATACCCCGAGTACACATTCCCAGGCAAAACCCAACACTGCCCTCCACCCAACCTCTCCTCACCAACTGCCCTCCCAGACATCAGGAAGCTGGGATAATGCAGGAAACCTTCCCTAAAACTCAACGGGCAGGGCAAAACCCGAGCGCCGGCTCGGTTGGCCACCAAAACCACCCCTCCAAACCCTCATCCGTCCCTGGCCTCCCAGCCTCTCACTGATGGCTACTCATCCCCCGCCTTCTCTGGCCAGTAAGCCTTGGTTTGTCATTCCTGGACACGGCTCCATCTCATTTTCACCTCACATAATAACATCCCCGGAACTGGCCTTTTCCACATAACGGCGAAAGAACATCTCGCGCAGGAACTCCCCCCCATCCCTTTCTCAATCCAACACTGGGAAGTCCTGGGGTCGAATGGGCATTTGTCACGTCCTGCATTGACTACCTGTAACGCCTCCTCCTCAGGGTACCCACCAAGGCTCATCCATAAACCTACAAATATACAGAACTCTGCAGCCCTGATCCATCACCGGCACCAAGTTCCTCAGGAACACATCACCCCACATCCTCTCCAACTTCCACTGGCTCCCTGTTCAATCCGTAACCAACCTTCAAAAACCTACTGCTCACTTACAAAGCGCCATACATACCTGGCCCCCTCCTATCTGCAGTGATGCAAACACGGGTATGGTGAAAAAAGAGATGAACTGACTTCGAAGCAGGAAAAAAACAGCGTAATATACCATCTGGGACAAAGCTGTGCTATAGCTGATGTTATTCGAGCCTCTCAGACGAGAGAGCTCTCTCCACCTGGTTGTAGAAAAGCTCTTTAAATTCGTTAGCATTAGCAGCTAACCAGCATGCTAATAACAACAGATCGCCACGTTCTAACAACTAAAGACACAGCCTCGCAAACACTGCGGCATTGTGTACGGCTTCCTTATGGTACTGCAATATTTGAAGAGCTGAAGCGGCGTGTCCGGTGCTCTCGTCTCCGTTACTCAGACTAGACATAACACGTGAAGACACGTTACGCTCGTGGTTGTGTTCAATGAACCTGTCCTGGACCAGAATAAAACAGGGTACTCGCTTGTTCAATATATTTTGCGAACAGGCACTCGCTTGTTTAATTATTTTGCGATCTAGATTTCTTCTTCTTTTTAGAAGTGAGAAGTTCGGACTGACGGACACCCCCCCACCCTAAAACTCTTCGGTTCTCCACGAATTACACAAGTCACCCAAATCAGCGTTAAAAAAGCGGGAGGCGCCGAAAAGCGACTAATTTGCATCACTGTATCGGGCTGACCTTCTTCAGGAGTACACCCCCTCTCGCTCCTCCTCTGCTGGTCTGCTGACCGTCCCCACCCCACACCTCGTCACCATGGGTGTTCGGGCTTTTAGCTGCACTGCTCCCAGACTCTGGAACTCCCTCCCCCCGCACATCCGACAGTCAGACACAATCACCATATTCAAATCCCAATTAAAAACCCACCTGTTCAAATCTGGCTACTCACTGTAGTGCTCCCCATTATATGTTTATATGTTTGTGTCCACTTGACTGTCTCCTCCATGATTTCCTGTTTGTGTTTTTATCATGTTCTTTTGCCTATTAGCGTTTTCTTTCTTTTTTTAACAAATTGTACGGTGTCCTTGGGTGTCATGAAAGGCGCCTACAAATAAAATGTATTATTATTATTATTCTATGTGATATGTTAAATAATATCATCTTTCCAAATGTTTTTGTCAGAAACAAGAAATGGGAGGACTCAAGGATTATGACACAAACTGCATTTGTCGTCCTGGGAATTCAATGCTTCGGAAATATAAAAATGATTACTTTGTTATTGCTTTGTATGTACACCTCATATTATCTGAGACTTTTCAAGCTTTTACTTTAGATGCAACTGTACAAAAACATGTAGAAGCTACCATTTTCAATTAATGTATTTATACTCACTCTGGAACAGGATTTTTGTAAAGATTATACTGTTCTAGATCGCTGTGAAATGTTGGCTTTACCTTTGCAGATCCAGAGCTGTGAGGAGACCCCTCCACAGAGGGGCTGGGAGTGTGGCTCGCACTGGTCTTATCTATGGAGAAAAACACAGGTAACCTTCCTCAGACAATTGTGGAAAATAAAAACATCCGACTAAATTGTGAGAACAATAACAAGATGTTGAAATGAATCTAATACACAAGGGCAGCACAGCATTATTTTATCTGATTTTTCTCTGTAGTAAAATCCACTCTGGGGGAGCGTTTTAAAGGGTCATTGGTCTGGGAAGCAAGCCACGTTCACTACAGCCTTCCCAGTTCAAATAGGGTCCACTGGTTCCTCAGCTCTCTTCACTCTGCTGTCTAATAACTGCAAAATGCAATAACCTTTTATTATATATATACACTCAGAGGAACACTCACTGTCTACTGAAACATCACACAATCACTCACTTGTCATCGTGAACAATCATAAAGCCAAGGCCTTATGAGGCAACTGAAAACTTTAAATCCCTGTTTTTTTAATACTCCCTTGTCGAATCCTCCCACACAATAGTGGTCGAGGAGTTCGTCTGTGTCTAGATTGAAATATTGTCTTCTGCTGGCTCCAATGTGTCTAGAAAAAAAAATCTAATTTGAACAAGTTGTTTGTTTTTACTGAAGGACTCTCCCACAGTGATTAGAGTGAGCCAAGGTAAAGCCTCTATCTTAATTTGAGTCCCTCAGCAGGGACTAAGTAGTCCCCATGTGGCTCTTTCTCCAGGACCCCACAAAGACTCTAGTAAGGCTGAATACTCAGATACTGTAGTGTGTACCATCAGAAATACAACAGTGTTATGCCCGAGGTGTGCCTAAAACAAACTAGTTAATATGACTAAGAAGGCTGAAGTGTAGCTGTTCCCAATGGCCACACATAAAGAGGAGGCCTGCCATGATACACAGGAGCTTTATGCAATAAGTGTTTGAATGGGGACCACGGAGCACATATTTAGACAAGAGAGTGCAAAGTAGTTTCAAAATCTGGCATACGGCCAATCGCTGTACAGCCGAGGCGTGTTTCTCAGATTGTGGGTTTTGTAAAGTTACAAAAATTGTTCGACGCAGCCACCCTAATTATGATGTCTAAAAGACGTGGGGGGGGTTTCTACATGCTGTTTGACATTCCAACAAGGGTTTCATTTGGAGCATACTGGCCAATTTTCTTTTTACGACATGTAGTAGCTTATATGCGACTCTCTCATTCTCTGGAGAAAACTTCAACACAGGGGAAGGTACGCTGGGAGCTCATGCCCCGCATCTCACAGCCTCAGTGCGTTCCACTAATCTGAACAGAAAACTGGTTTCCTTAAGCGGGGTAGGAGATTAGAGAAACCTGATCTCCCCAGCGAGATTTATCTGCAATGTCTACGGGTCAACACTTATCTAATTGGCTGTACGTCTGCATGTAAAAATGGTTCCTATTTAAAAATGGGGCAGTGAAGACATCTGATTATTGATGTGCTGCATGAACAATAACCAATACTACATTAGATGTAAACAAATTACTTGATTAAATATGTTAACTTGTTTCTTTTACTGACCTCAGTGCCTTTAAACACACTGCCTGGGCAACTTCAGGAAAGGTGTGACCCGAATCTGGAGGTCTGATTATATTTAGTCGATAAATCTCTCTAGGTGACATTTATGTCCATTTTTGTGATAGGGCTGAGACCACCAAGGCCCACAGAGCTTCTGTTCGCATGACAAAGCTTAATATACATACGCTATCATTGAAGCCCTTTCTTTTTTTTACATTGCTGTGCTGGCCTAATTAGTATCCCAGATGGGAGTGGAGTTGGGAGGTACAAACTGTGCTCTCACTGTTTTATTGCATCTTCAAAAGGCCGTACGACATGCAGCTACATTTTCACAGCTTTAATATCTTTATGTGTCTTGGAAATCAAAGCACTGGAGGAAAGGCTGCCCACACTGCTTTGCCTCAGACTAATATTATTGCTGATGTCAGATCACTTTTAACACGTTTTTGTAACATGTGTGTATCCATACATTTCATTAGCTCAGCATTGCTTATTAAAGTTCTAAAGTCTGTCAGAGTCACAAAAGAAAGCATGTGAAATGACAGAGCCAAAGCGATTTTGAAGAGCTCGTTAAAGCGGCGCATGAACAGACGAAAAGGTCAGGTTCTGAATCCTAAGCCAATCCAATAAACCGAGGGTATCCTTTTTCCCAGCCTGTGTAAGTGTGTGTGTGTAATTAACATCTTAACGTGTTTCAGCACACTCTGACCCTTCACATTACACAGCACCTCGGAAAACAGATGCTTCACCTGGAATGGCTTAATACCTTTAGACATTATAATTATATGTGTGCCTCTGCGAAAGGGAAAATCACCTCTTTTGTTGTCAGTACAAAGGGAATAACAGCTGTGACGACAAACATTGTACTAGATAAGGGTCAATTCATAATTTCACTGTGTTTTATGATCGGTGCTTCTTCAGGTTTAACATGCTGCGGGCTGCGGCCAATCACAAAGTGTCTTGTAGTTTAAAGTGGTGCAGTGTTATTGGACATTATGTAATGCTGGTCAGACAGCTTAAGACATTACTGTTGGTTCTTTCATTTAAAATAGATTTAAAGATGCAAGGATGGAAAACAGCAGAATATATTGTATATATAAAATATATTTTTCTGCCTTTGTATAACTGCTATTAAATCCTGTTTGAATTAATATCATTATAAATAAATAAGTAAGTTTTGTAAGAAGGCTTGTTCAGACTAAACACTAACTCTAATTCTTTCTCTTTGTCTGGTAGCATTACCTTCCAGCTGATCAGCTGATTGCACCTGAGGTCTTTTCTAAGCTGTGAACTTGAGTGCTGAGATCCACAGAAGTCTAAAATACTTACGCTTTTTCAGAGACTGCTGGTAGTTTGAATTCCTCTCCCTGTCGGGGGAGAAGCTCCTGCTGCTGGTGTTGGATAGCGAGCGGACAGTTAAAGGTGGGTGTGCTTCCCTTCGTCCTGGAGAGCGTTCCCGCTTCATTCCTGTAGGTGTAGGAGTGTGTCTGTACTCGTCACGGTCTTCTCTACTGAAAAAAAGCAACAAAAGGAGAATTGCAGGGGCTCTGAGTGCTTTGGATAATCAATGTCTGTAAATGCTCTTCACCAACTTATAATATATCGTTTTGTCATTTTGATACACTTCTTAAATCAAAAACCAGACCCCTTATTTTAAGTCTTGTTAACAGAGTTGGACGTTTGTTTAAAGGTATACTAAAAAACCATATGGATGTGAGGGCAGTGACCTTTCTTTCGGGCACTGACCTTAAAGGAGGGCCTGACCCTCGACCTCTGCCGCGGAAATAGGGAGTGCCTCTTCTATTGCTCCTGAAACACATTAAAAAACACACAGAATAAAAAACTACAGACAAATTAAGAACAGGCAAAGCTGATCTGCACATGGAAACATTTGTTTGATTAATCGGGGTATATTAGTTCATTTAAAATGAACTACCTACATAAAGGGTTCCTGCAGGTTTCACCAACTGAAATTTAAGACTTTTTAAGACCACTTTGAATAGAATTTAAGACCTATTTCACGGCAAGAAAGTATGAAGGAAAATTGCTATGAAAGAANGAAAGAAGAAATACGTCCCATAATTAATTACAAAGTAAATGTATTCATGTTCAACATAAGAACAATGACTGAACATAACAGCATAACAGTACAGAACTGTGTTAGATAAAAAAGTGTGTCTGTGTGGTGTTCGGGAGGTTGCTAGGTTGTGACAGTGCACTGCAACATATTTGATCTAATTAATTTTAGTCTAATTTATTTAGAAATGTTTAGTAGC
>NW_011367637.1:393789-395566 GCF_000735185.1 Notothenia coriiceps | reverse complement strand
GGCTGAGTTAGAGGAAGTCAGTTTTATTAAATCAATGCTATAAGGTAGGGCTGTGCAATTAATCGGATTTTAATCGCAATTACGATTTTGGCCTGCCACAATTACGAAAACAACATAATCGGAAAAAAAAAGATTATTTAGCTTTGCTAGGTTGTGACAGTGCACTGCAACATATTTGATCTAATTAATTTTAGTCTAATTTATTTAGAAATGTTTAGTAGCTTGTGGAAGTGCGCTCCAAAATATTTGTTTATCTTGTTTATTGGTAGTTATTATTTTTACATTATTTATTTAAATGTATCATTTATTTTTGTATTGGTTTTTCAGTTGAATTATACGTTCAGGGTAATCAACAGTTAAAAAGATACTGTTCAAATTATTTGTTTTAATGTTCAATAAATGGATGTTTTCAAAGTCAATGAATAATCGTATTTAATAATCGTCATATCAATTATCAGGGATGCAAACACACGTATGGTGAAAAAAGAGAGAACTATTCGAAGCAGAAAAAAAACAGCGTAATATACCATCTGACAAAGGCCTGTGCTATAATGCTTCAATTAACTGGCTATTCTTTATAATATACTCAGATCAATAGGAGACAGAGATGTTAAGTTATAAATCATGGGGTTNGTGTGTGTGTGTGTGTGTGTGTGTGTGTATGAATGACAAGAGCTATATTCAGAGCTCTGCTGCCTTGGCTGCAATCTTTCATCGTTGTCCCCCGATGTTGTTGCGGGAGCTGCTGCACTAGCTAACTCTGCAATAGCTAACTACATTAGCTAAACAAACGCTAATTTTATTTGCAAAAGATGCGGCGGGCTTCAAACACGTTCCCCCCCACTGGCTTCAACCAAGCACTAAATTCGAGGTTTTCCAACCAAATACGGTTGAACATACACTTCCCCATATTTATTTGTAAGTAGATTCGAAGATACATACATTTCTGACTGCCGCTAGCTTGGTTACTAGCTGGGTGTTCTCCGATAAGGGGCCGGGGGAAAAAAAGTTAGTGATTAATGGTTCCATGTTGATTTATTTCAATACAAATTGTTGGGGGGAACTGAAAGGCTATTACCGTACTGGTTACTTTGCAGCCCGGCCACGTGATCGCAACACAGAAGTACCTTTCAAATCTGATTATTTTTAAGACCTTCCAAATCGTATTTAAGACCTTTTTAAGGCCTTAAATTCAGATTATCAAATGTAAGACTTTTTAAGATCCGGCGGGAACCCTGTACATAATTACTGTATCTTAAAGAAATTGTTTCCTTCAGTGAATGGTTAATGGAAANCGTCGTTGCCTTGGTCGAGTCGTCAGAAGATCCGGCGGGAACCCTGTACATAATTACTGTATCTTAAAGAAATTGTTTCCTTCAGTGAATGGTTAATGGAAATAGAGTAAATAAAAAACAAAACTGCAAAGACTTCAATTCAGTCCCAGTGGGATACTGATTGATTTGTGAAATTGTGGCAATCTTCCTCTTTGGCACTGGCAAGAGTTGGCACACTTTTGGACCATTTTGGTTTTCTTTCATTCCTATGTGTCTTCAATTGGAGGCTGAGTCATTATTAAGCCTGAAAATGGAACTGAAATCACAATTCACTGTCATCTAACTATGATGTGTGATAATCCTAGCACATCTACTGAAAACAATCGTCGCTAATTTCGACTTGTTTTCCTTATTTCCAGGCTTGTAGCTTGTGCCCGAGCACGACCTTAAAGCCCAGAGGTATAAATGACCCAAAGGCACCTGGTTTGACTGCCAAGGCACAC
>NW_011367637.1:298908-393756 GCF_000735185.1 Notothenia coriiceps | reverse complement strand
ATTTCGACTTGTTTTCCTTATTTCCAGGCTTGTAGCTTGTGCCCGAGCACGACCTTAAAGCCCAGAGGTATAAATGACCCAAAGGCACCTGGTTTTCATGACCTCTGCCTGAACTTAAGCCACATCTTAAACAAAGAGCAGGTCTAACCAGGCTTCAAACTTTTACGACTCGTGGTCTGTTTGGCAAATGGCAGGCTGAGTCCTGGCTACTTCAAACACTGACTTGCCATCTATGCAGTTCAAAACTAACATCAAAAGGTTACAGATAGAGACAAAAAAGTGATTAACTTAATTTTGAAAAAAACAACAGTTCTATAGAGAGTAAATCAAGCATTTATCAGACATTCTTCCCCCGGATATTACACGTATATTGAAGCCGAGATGGCAGTCAATACACTAAGGAATGACCCGAAATAAGCAATAACTTGGTAGGGCATCCAGCGAGGCTACAACGAGATAAAACAAACTAATAATGACATCTGATAATAATATGGTATTGTTTCCTTATAATATACACAAAGAAAACCAGTTGGCTAGTTTTAATTTTTTTTTTTTAAACTGGAATTAAAAAGGACAGGAAAAAGAAGGCAATGATTAATTTGGCATTTGCAAAAACTTTATTATGCTCTTGTACTTCTTGTCTTTATTCCACACCCCTAGTTGTATAGTGGCACGGTAAGGGGCTACTTGTAGCTACAGAGTATACGCAGGTGGCCACAAAAACGAAACCACCACTCCCCATGACAGTGACCCTTGCTTTGGATAAATAAATAAATGAGGATCCTACAGACAGACTCCCTGTCTTACTGTCTGAGAAATATTATGTTTTCTGACGCAGCTGCAGGAGAAGCTATAGCATAATCTTTTGCGAAACTAAAACACTGCTGGTATACCGTTTTTTTTTTTAAATGATGGAGCATTATTACATGTGTGCTGTTAAAGGAGGGTTAAGGTTTGTGCCAGTGTGTCGAGTCTGTCTTAAAACAATAGTCAGGTACCCATACATACAGTAAAACAGTCATCAAAATACAAATAGATTTTAGGGTAAATTGGAACTTGAACATATCTAATTTAAATGAGCCGTACGATGCTCAGAATATCTAAGATGTGTGTGTGGGTGTTTGACTGAAGAGGGAGTGGTCCAGCTGTTTTTTCTCTCGGGTGGGGTTGTTTGGTGGAGTGAGTAGACACTAGTGCTCTTTGTCCCCTCTCTAGCCTGGTGTGACTCCTGGAGAGGGGAGCTTCGTAAAGTGTTGGTATGTTAAAGTGGCCGAGGCGAGAAGAGTGTCTGTTGATGGAACTGCTTGGCTTGGATACTCTGTGAAAGCTCTTCAACTTATCTCAACAGCAGTGTGGTCACAGATAATTAAAAGTCTTTCCTTAATATATTTCCAAAAGCTATCATTTTATGCCAAGGTATTTTCCAAAGCAATATTTTGTTATAATACATGTGATATTCTTAAGTATTTGGTTGAATGTTAAAGTAATCATTTTTAAAGTTAAATGTACTTTCATAAGCTTGGTTGACCCAGTTTTTTCCTAATATAACATGCAACTCACACACCTTGTTGTGTATCAAGCTAATATACTCACCTTTCAAAAGACGGAACCATGCTTCCACCTTGTGGACAGTTTGATGCATTACATTAAGAATTAAATGAAGACGTTGACCATCTGACTAAACAGCATGTGACAAATTAAAAATAAAATATTAAAATAATTGTAAGATGTTATTTACCTTGAGGCTAACTGATGCCTTAAATCATCTCTGTCATAGGGCTGTTGGGAATAATGGCCCTCCTAAAAAAACAAATATCACATTTAAAACAAACTTAAAGGGTCCCTATGAAAGCATTTGTGGAAGCAGGTCACTATCGTGTTTATCTTGAAAATGCGAAGGAGGATGTATATCCATGTTAGCATGCAAGTTACTTAGTAAACCTTCATGTTAAGTGGTATCTGACGATTACACTGATCAGCAATAAGCATAAATACATTATTAGGCAATAGGCACTAATGCCCAAATACAGTACATGCTACAATGCGCCATCAAAGCAGTGAAAAAGATGTGTGCTCGTTAACATGGATGTTAAAAACGCTTAAAACATTTTTTTTTAATCCACTTTAAAAAGGTTATAAGACGTGTAAAAGAAAAAGGACATTTGGTTTTTGTGAGTAATATTGAATGTCAAAATAACTTTGTTAAAACCTGAAACAAAAAACAGATGTAATTCTTTAAACCTTTAAACCATACCAACTTTTACTTACATTTCTTGGAGGTGAGGCATTTCTGCGATAATGGTTGTTGTTTGAATTATTATCAAAATATCGACGATCATTCGGTGGGTAACCGTCATGGCCTTGAAATTCTCTTGAGTCCTGGTAATTCCGAGGACCATCATTCCACATTGAAAAATTTGAACTTTTAGAACCATAGTTCACATTTGTCCGAGGCATGGAGTTCCCCTTTTCCACAATATTGACAACTCGATGGACTGTCACCTGAAATAAAACAATAGTTTATATTACATCAAATATATCCGCTCTTTAAGCATGCTTGCAAGTACCTATGTTTCAAACCAGAAATGAACCTATTCCTAAGATGCCAATTAATGTTGCATTGTGCAAAATTTGATTAAAAAGAGCAGAAAAACAGCATTTAAAGATCAGGATGCAACAACAATATCCCCCAAATATAGAGGGACCAACAAAAGAAGAAAGGTAAATTAATACTGAATACTACCATAAATAAATGTCATGGTCATAAAAAGCTAAACACATGATTGCGATGTAAATACAGTAAACTAAATCAGTTCTCTGCACTTATTAGTTCAATTAATACATTTGGATACAGAAAACAACATCTCCCCTTACCTCTCTCGAATCCGCTCCTAAAATGCACTCTTCATATTTCTCTCTAAGTGGATTTCGGCCATTGCGAAATGCCACTGCAAAGGAAAAAAAAGTGTTTGTCCATCAGTCAGATCATTAGTTCAAACTTCAGCTATCAAGTAAAGTATGTTATTTAATAAATATGCAGTGAAAAATGTGGCTTCGTCATCACAAAATCCTGTTTTTTTTTCTTAGGCTTGGCATAGATAGTTATTCATATTTAGAATGCATTGTCAGGAAGTATTTTTTAACCAAGGTGAGGACTCATATCATCAGCTTGAGTCTGCATAAGACACAGAGTGGTCAATTTTTGTGATGCTCATCTCATGTTCATTTCACTAAATGGTTTCCACACTAAAAGTCCATATTGCAAATAGGTTTCCTGAGATTCTGACTGGCTGTAATTACTGGGGAAATTATCCTACATCAAACCAGAAGAAAAAAGGTGAAGAAGCCGGGGTCTGCAGACATAGATGATAATTAATTGATCGTCCCAAGCATTGTCATCTTAAGACACTGGAAAGTGTGCAAAGTGAAAAGCCTAACACTGGTAGGCTTATATTAACTTGCTCAGGTATGTATACTTGACATTTCCACATGTTGAGAAAAGTGGTACAGCCCAGTTTTAGGTGGCAGTCTCTCTAAAAGACCATTTATTACATTGATATTCTATTTTGTTTGTATTTACCAGTACTATGTTATCTGTTTATTGTGTTGCACCTTTGGAGCAGCCTGTGACCTAACATTTTCATTGACATATCTACACTGTAGCTATGTAAGAATGAAAATAAAAGCCTTGAATCTTGCTATGCTTGTAACACATGCAAAGTGCTGTTTTGTTTTTGTACTTACTGATTTGGTCTGCTGTCTGGTATTCACAATATGTCACAGTAGAGAATGATGGACCTTGAAGAAGGGAAAGGGTAGAGTGTTATTAAGCTGGTATATTTGTTTTGAACATATAACCAAACACACACACACACACACACACACACACACACACACACACACACACACACACACACACACACACACACACACACACACACACACACACACACACACACACACACGATAACATCAAACCCACTTCCACTTCTCCAACACAACGATAATTCTACCAAAGCCTTCTGACATTCACTTTGCATCAAGTAACACCCTTCTTTCAAATAGTTGATGTATTACAGTGTATGTATACTTAAATGGCATCTGCTGGGGACAACGTTACAACAATTCACCACTACACACTATCTTTTAAAGTAAAGATAAAATAAGTGTGATCCAAACATCGAAATTCCGATAGGGGAAGTGGACATCATTAGACACCGCATAATAAAGCAATTGCAGCGAGTGATTGAGATGGTTTAACTAACTGAAATGCATGTCCTGTATCACGAAGCTCCACAGAATTAAAGTAGCACTGTTCGAGCACAGATGTAGCTGATAGCATCACAGCACAAGAGGAAATCGCTAAAAGATCACCCACCTGTTAATGATCGTAATACTCCTGGTCACCAAAGTACGTTTTACATAATTATCCTATTGGTAAAAAAAAAATTAATCTTAATAAGTTACCCGACAATCGAATTGTTTTCTTCTTGGATCTGCAAAGGAGAACCCAAACAAACCCCTAGCATGGACGCTCTTCTTTGCTGAATGACCACTTCCGGAAAACAGTGCGCTGCTGCCTTCTGGTGGCGACCGGTGGTAATGTGTCTAACTATGGCTGCTCAGTGAATAAAGTAAAATCAAAAGTACAAAATGTTCATTAAAAATGTAGAGTATAAAGGCAAGGGTTTAAAGTAAATATAATCTAATACCCTTCATGCAAGCACAATTATTATGCATTACCTTTTCACCATGTTCTTACATTGTGTTTACCTAGTAGTTTTGTGTACATAACACGCATAAAAATGTATTAGAACAAAATGTAGGACTTTGTTTTAAAAATAAAAAACATATTAAGTCAACTCCTCAAACATAAAAAGTCCACAGATCTCTGTTAATATGCCATTTTATTGAACATAAAAGTAATACATAGTATTATTTTACTTCCCCATTCCTCAATGGAACATGTCTACGTCCGCACGCTCTCATTTTACCATGAACAATTTGACAAAGCGCCCTTCATCAATGTTGTGTCACATTTATTACAGCGTCTGTTGTGATTACATTAACTGTGATTGGGTGAACCGGCGTCACGTGACTGTCCTCGACAGGAGTTTCTACGACATCTGAGTAGCAGCTAAATGCGTTTTTTCACCTGTAACATTGACGTGTTTTAACTCCCGTGAGTCGAAGTTACGTAAGATGGGAGACAAGAAGAGCCCCACAAGGTAAAACTGCTGCTAGTGTCTTTAGATGAAGACTTTATCGGGCCGTTTGAGGGCAGAAAGCTCGGTCAATGGATGAAGCTGCTTTACTGAAGTGCTCATGGCGGATGGCTGCTGGTTTGGTATGGGGGAAAACTGCCTGTGTGAACTGAAAGCTCCCCTTTTCTCTGTGACTGACTTGTGAGCAGAAAATAACTTTAGAGTCGTGTATTTCTTGTTTCGGTAATCTTTGTCTTTCTTTGAAAATGTGACGTTATCACAGTGTTTTTGTTTTGTTTTTGTTTGAAGGCCAAAGCGGCAACCTAAGCCCTCCGCAGATGACAATTACTGGGACTGTAGCGTCTGCACGTTCAAGAACACCGCTGAGGAGTTCAAGTGCATGATTTGTGATGTGCGGAAGGGGACGTCCACTCGGTAAGAATAACTCTGGCAGTCTGGCTTTGTATTTTTGCAACAATCAGAGCAATGCAAAACTACTTTAATGCATGATTTAAAAAAAAAAAAAAAATACAATCAGCTATCTAACATCCATGCATAAATGTTATCTGTATAAAGGGTTTAATGCTCAGTGTTTGTTGAAAAGGGAGATAGATAGAGGTTGATTGAACTTTATGGAAACAATTGTATGTAGTTTTGGGTTATGGCCTTATGTCTTTAGCATTTTGTGGGGGATGTTTTAGCAATTTTTACAACTTCTTAATGAAAACCAAAATAAACAAAGAATGCAGAGTTTCCACGATATAGTTATATTCCTGTTAGTGGCAAGACATCTATTTAAACTTTAAAATGTAGAACTTTGTGTGGGTGAAAATGCAGAAAATACAGCTCAACACAACCAAAGATATAGATTTTGGATGTCTTGTCAAAATTGACAGTTGTTGCAAAGAATTGTACTCAGGACCTCAGTATTTTACCATGATTTGTGTGCTGTTAAATTGTATTGCATTATCCTGAGATGTTATTATTATCTTGTCCACACTATTTATGTCATTCGGGGGAGGGTAGACTACTTAAAAATAACGCATTGTAATCGACAGCATCACAATCCCCAGCCTCCAAAATGACAATCAACACCTCTTTAAAAACACAACCAAACTTATAAACATTAATAAATGTATGGTTTATTTTAGGCATGTTGTAGACTAAATTAGTTTAAGCTAGACGATCCAATGAACAGGCAGCATATTGAAACATTTACATATCCCTACATCACACATAAAATGTAAAGCCGATGGTCACACTCGCAGGAACACTTAGACACAATTGTAAAGGTGGTAAAATGAAGAGGAAATGTATCTCATGCCTTTAAACACTTACATTTTCATAATGTTCTTAAAACAGTTGTACGGTGCCATTTTGATGTTATTATTTATATTGCTCATACTGACCATGAAGAGATTCCGTCCTTTTACTTAAATACATGGGGGGCAATATCCACAGTCCTAGTTCTGTGCCGAAATGTATTCCAAGGTAATATTCTTTCAGCAGTATGAGTTAATCAAATCAAGGGAGTATCTTCAAGGTTATTGTCCTTTTTAGTGTGAAAATCCCTCTTAATATTACAATTACCTCAGCTACAGCTCTGTTTCTCCAAACACTGTTAGAAGTAACAGAAAGCAGGTGTTTTGTACTTTTAATTTGAAAGATACACACTTGATTTGACAAATGTAGATGTAAATGGTAAGGTAGCTGAATCCACATATTAACTTCATGCGAAATTGTGTATGCATTTTAACCCAAAATGAGTGCTGTGAATGTTGTCCCCCATCAATTACATCCAAATAGCATTAGCAAGGAATCTTTTCACTTTTGACTTGAAAGAATGATAACAGAAAGCAAAATATGCTTAAAAGTGTATACAGTGGGGCAAAAAAGTATTTAGTCAGCCACCAATTGTGCAAGTTCTCCCACTTAAAAAGATGAGAGAGGCCTGTAATTTTCATCCTAGGTACACTTCAACTATGAGAGACAGAATGGGGGGAAAGAATCCAGGAAATCACATTGTAGGATTTTTAATGAATGAATTGGTAAATTCCTCTGTAAAATAAGTATTTGGTCACCTACAAACAAATAAGATTTCTGGCTCTCACAGACCTGTAACTTCTTCTTTAAGAGCCTCCTCTGTCCTCCACTTGTTAACTGTATTAATGGCACCTGTTTGAACTCGTTATCAGTATAAAAGACACCTGTCCACAACCTCAAACAGTCACACTCCAAACTCCACTATGGCCAAGACCAAAGAGCTGTCAAAGGACACCAGAAACAAAATTGTAGACCTGCACCAGGCTGGGAAGACTGAATCTGCAATAGGTAAGCAGCTTGGTGTGAAGAAATCAACTGTGGGAGCAATTATTAGAAAATGGAAGACATACAAGACCACTGATAATCTCCCTCGATCTGGGGCTCCACGCAAGATCTCACCCCGTGGGGTCAAAATGATCACAAGAACGGTGAGCAAAAATCCCAGAACCACGCGGGGGGACCTAGTCAATGACCTGCAGAGAGCTGGGACCAAAGTAACAAAGGCTACCATCAGTAACACACTACGCCGCCAGGGACTCAAATCCTGCAGTGCCAGACGTGTCCCCCTGCTTAAGCCGGTACATGTCCAGGCCCGTCTGAAGTTTGCTAGAGAGCATTTAGATGATCCAGAAGAGGATTGGGAGAATGTCATATGGTCAGATGAAACCAAAATAGAACTTTTTGGTAAAAACTCAACTAGACGTGTTTGGAGGAGAAAGAATGCTGAGTTGCATCCAAAGAACACCATACCTACTGTGAAACATGGGGGTGGAAACATCATGCTTTGGGGCTGTTTTTCTGCAAAGGGACCAGGACGACTGATCCGTGTAAAGGAAAGAATGAATGGGGCCATGTATTGTGAGATTTTGAGTGACAACCTCCTTCCATCAGCAAGGGCATTGAAGATGAAACGTGGCTGGGTCTTTCAGCTTGACAATGATCCCAAACACACCGCTCGGGTAACGAAGGAGTGGCTTCGTATGAAGCATTTCAAGGTCCTGGAGTGGCCTAGCCAGTCTCCAGATCTCAACCCCATAGAAAATCTTTGGAGGGAGTTGAAAGTCCGTGTTGCCCAGCGACAGCCCCAAAACATCACTGCTCTATAGGAGATCTGCATGGAGGAATGGGCCAAAATACCAGCAACAGTGTGTGAAAACCTTGTGAAGAATTACAGAAAACGTTTGACCTCTGTCATTGCCAACAAAGGGTATATAACAAAGTATTGAGATGAACTTTTGTTATTGACCAAATACTTATTTTGCCCCACTGTATATGGGTACCTGATTACTGTTCAGACTTTAAAACCATTGTTAACAGTACACTATATATTTTTTTTAAGTTAAAACATATATGAATGTAACCATATTGCCAATATATATTTGTTTCTCTTTCAGAAAACCACGGCCTGTTTCTCAGCTGGTCACACAGCAAGCAAATCAGCAGTTTGCATCACCCACACTCCCCAAAAAGGAGAAAAAAGAAAAATCAGAGAAAGCCAAGAGTGATAAAGACCCAACACTGAAAAAGAAAAGCCATAAAAAAACGAGGTAATTTATTTTTAAAGGAAATAGTCAAATGGCTCATCTTAATAATCAGTGGTCTTTGCAACTGAGATATTTGTAATCCTCCAAAAACGTTTAAAAATTGTTTTTTGTATCTTTTTCCACACCAGGCCCCGGTTAAAAAACATCGACAGGAGCAGCGCCCAGCATCTAGAAGTCACAGTTGGAGACTTGACTGTAATAATCACAGACTTTAAGGAGAAAGCCAAACCCACGCCAACTTCAACAGGTGCTGCCTTAGCAGACCAACACAGTCAAAGTGGCTCCAGCTCTGATAACACTGAACGGGGGGTGTCCCGATGCTCTTCGCCCCACAGGGAAGCCTCACCGGTTAACGGAGAGACTCACTAACCTTCACACACCCCATTCTTCTGCACTCTCAACAGCCTCGAGCAGAGATTACAATTCAACATGCACGTTTTTTCGTTAAATACTTTAAATGCAAATATGATAGCATTCACTTCTGACGCTGTATTTTTCACTGCCATTCCACGATGATAAAGAATTCAGGAGGTGGGACGTGTGCTGTATGCTCAACTCAAAGAACTGTTGCAGCATGATGAACGGAGAAAAGGAACGGTAGCATTAAATCCTGGATGTCATTTGAACTGTGCCAAGTGTTACTTCAGCATCACACTGAGCTGGTTGTTGCTGCACAGAATAAATTATGCATTGTGAAAGAAAATATAAAATGTAATCTCAGAATTGTAGTTTATTTTTGAATTTTGTTATCGTAATTTGCACTTAATGGCATCCAATGTTCATGATAACATTTGTTAGCATTAATTCCTCTGTTTAATTTTCAGTAAATCATTACACTGTTGGTTACTGGCCTGATCCAGCTCCAGTTTATGCCATTGGATGCAATACTTTTTTTACTGTCTAACATTTGAGTTCAAATATTGAATAAGTATGCTTCTCGTTCACTTGGTAGAGCTAAGCATGATGTAATCTATAGCAGTGGTTCCCCACCTGGGGGGCGCGCCCCCCTTGGGGGGGCGCCAAAGATCGCAGGGGGGGTGCCAGGCCTCAGATGATTTGAGGCCAAATATCGTATTTAGACTTTTTTTAATTTATTTTTGTTTACATATAATTTTAAAGCAATACATGATTTTCACTAAAAGCATTGTCTCTACATTACAATCAAATATAAAAAAATAATTGATTAATTAATTTGAATAATAATTCAAGTTAGTAGCTATTAAAGGCATAAAAAAGACAGAAATGTATAATTCTTTCTTTAATAGAAATATTTCTTCTGCCCGTAAAGTGTCCAAACCAGGCTTTTCTGGATAATTTCTGGCGCATTTTTAAAACAGTCATTGTCCATGCCGGTTTCAGTTGGATTATTTGTCACAGTTGCTCCGATCAGATCGGTCTCCTCAGGAGTCATTTGGGGGGGTTCTTGGGAAAAAAGGTTGGGAACCACTGATCTATAGAATGGTTTATATTGTAAAATACTGTTAAATAAAATAAGTTCTAGATACTTGTATGTTATTATTTCAAGATGTTCTCCCTGCTACAATTGTTTTTTTTTAAAAATCATTTGTAAAACATTTGGATTTCTTTAAATGTTGCTTTACTGAAACTGAACTATTGACCTCAATAATTTGCTTTAGTGTCTCCATAATTAATGGATGGAAGTATTGAATTTGTTAACCTTTTTCACAGATTTACCGATATGTTCCATAAAGGCGAGAAATGAAAAATCAATGGACTTGGTATTTAACTTGTGTAGGCAGTTCAGGTCAATTAATGAGTTGCACCCACTTCACCATACTGTTTGTGTGAGTTATAATTATCTTTCATCATGTTCTTCAAACTGTGTCTTGAGAGGAAGGCCCTTGACAGAAATTATGAAAAGCAACTCATTTTATTTCTCACAGAATGTATATAAATAAAACCCTAAGATATTTGAGTATTTATACCAGATACTCTATACTTTACATTAGGCTTTCAGGTTAAATGTGAACATTTATTTGACAGCCAGGCATTTTCCATATTATTTTCCTTGTGACAAAATATGTGATCACTAATAAAACATGCATTGTTATAGGTTAAACAACCTAACTGCTCCAACATTCAACTGATGTCAACAAATCAGTAGTTCAGTACTCCAATGATACTTTTACTTTTGAAGACATAATGATACAACTGTTCTTTCATCCATAGACTGTATAACTCAGCAATAGTCAAAACTGTCAGTCGAATTAAAACGTGCATGTCAAGCTCACTAATATAATGGTAACCGAACAGAACGTTTGACAGGATCATAATTAACATTGTATATGCACCGAGCTCTAAGCATGGATGTACTAATTCCTAGTTACATGGCTGTCTACTGTACACCTGCTGTTCGCACACTGTAACATAACTGACAGATGACTGATCAAACGCCAAACACGTGTACCATATGTGGGTGGGGCGGAAAACTGTAAACACCGACCGTGCTCTTCGGTTTAGCTTATAGCTTCTGACTTGATTTATGATTAATTAGTTACCTGGTAGCACCTCAGATTGTAGCTAAAAATCCACAAAAATGTTCCGTTAGAGCATGCAAATTGAAACGCAAAATGCGATGCTATCTTCAGGCATTTCTCCTGTGCATGGTCTTCATTTTCTTTTCACTGGTGTATGTGTTCAACCAGCTAGCCTCCACCTTGGAGGACAGCGATGGCTGGGGCCTAAAAGAGCAGGGGATACCCGGCGGGCGCAGTCATGACGACGGCCACCTTCTCAGGAAAAGGCCAGGACTAGCAGGCCGAGACCATGAAGAAGGGCTTGACAGGTAGCTTAGCTAGCTAATCACTTAGCATTAATGAAGTGCATTAGTGAGCGCATAATAGAGCTATTAGTTAGCTTTAGCTACATTTGCACTTGGAATAAAGTTAGCGTGACTATAACCGAAATCATATGGTTACAATTACAAAGTTGAAAAGACTTCTAAATCTGACGTTAAGTCGTAAAAACTGGTTAGCAATTTAGCCTTAGCTGGATACATTGGAAATATAGCACGCGTACTCATCATGCTATTTTATAACTACGGTCTATAGCAGCGGTATGTGTTGACAATGTCTGTCTTGTATCTGAAATCTACCACCAGTTAGCTAGTTAGATAAGTGATTATCCTCTAACATTACTTGCAATTGCTAGCTAATTGATTGTATCCATCATTAGCTTTTTGCTGGATTTATAGAACGGCTACCTGTTAAACAATTAAACGTAGGTAGGAGGTAGATCTAATCCTATTATATACTGTCTATGATCTC
This sequence comes from Notothenia coriiceps, assembly GCF_000735185.1. Lineage (NCBI taxonomy): Eukaryota > Metazoa > Chordata > Actinopteri > Perciformes > Nototheniidae > Notothenia > Notothenia coriiceps. The sequence goes on along the minus strand of NW_011367637.1, from coordinate 381,678 downwards.
ATCCCAAAGTATGTTTGATTAATGTATCATTAAGGAAACAAAATATCATGTTTTCATTCTGTCAGGTGTAAATCATTGTCAGTTTCTTACTGGAATCCATATTGGAGACTGCCTGCTGATGTGTGTGGAGTGAACTGCTTATTGGAATCATCTCTTAGGTATGACTGGTTTTGAGCACCTCTTTAAAAAGCTTCCATTAGATTCTTTATAATTCGTAGACTTTAACTAACAACGTTCCCCTCCTTCCTAGGTACACATTTCAGAGTAAACACTGGGCCTATTGCTGCAATCAAAACTAGTAATGAGCTATAAGTCATAAATACAAGGAGTTGAGAGATCCAACATGCTGACAACCGAGTCCCTGACTACAATTGTCCATCATAGTTATGTATGTGGCCTTGCCATTTTATGACATATTGACAGAGATATGATTGAATATTGGCAGAGTGTTCTTTGAAATGTGTGCTAGTAGTAGTAATTAGTCGTTTACAAGGAGTGCTTGATGGCAACTAAAAGCACTGGCGATAGTCCTCATGTGAAGCCCTTCATTAAACAAAATGACATTTCCAATCCTACAGGGCTGAACAACAGTCAGCTGAGCCTGGTGATATCTACATTAGTTGTTCTCTCTCCTGCACCTGTCAGTGTAGCCATGCTGTTGTATGTACAAGTTGGGGTTGAGGATGACTGTTTTTTTTGTGTGTCTTGGTTCTTAGAGAGAGGTCCAGCTCTCCAGGAAAGCATCATAGTGATGAGAGAAGTCACGTGGCTGTGGTGGCCTGTGGCACCAGGTTAGAGGAGACTCTCACCATGTTGAAGTCTGCTGTTATCTTAAGCAAAAAGCCACTGCACTTTTACATCTTTGCTGAGGATGATCTACATGAGCCCTTCAAAAATGCTGTGAGTATCTTTTCCAAAAACAACACCAGAACTTTCATGTACTTTTGTATTAATTTTCAGATTTTTACAAAGTAATAGCAATAGCCCAGATATATCTAAATCTGTCTCAACAATGTCTTAAGCCTTTGTCTTCTGGTGTAAAGAGAAGCACACTAAAGCATTATTGCAACCATTACTTTTTGGCATAAAAGCAAAACCCTTTTTATCAAGATAACTAGTTAAGTACATGTTTTAAATGGGAATATTTGTCGATTACAATCTTTCTTTGTGCATATCTTTTCTTAAAGCTGGACTCCTGGCCCAGGACAGCTCAGACCAAGTTTAACTTCACCATCTACCCTATCACTTTTCCTGAGGAGAATGCAAAGGAGTGGAAGAAGCTCTTCAAACCTTGTGCCTCTCAGAGACTCTTCCTGCCTGTACATCTAAGCTAATCCTTCATGCTTATAACTATTACCCATTTGCTAAATGTTTTCACAAATGTTTTTCTGGTCTGTTTTCCAGCTGATCCTGAAGGAGGTGGATTCTTTGCTCTATGTGGACACGGATATCATTTTTTTGCAGCCAGTAGAGGATATCTGGGCTCTTCTTTCTCAGTTCGATTCCAGTCACTTAGCTGCCATGGCTCCGGAGCACGAGGAGCCACGCATCGGATGGTACAACCGTTTTGCCCGACACCCTTACTATGGCAAGACAGGCATCAACTCAGGAGTCATGCTCATGAACATGACGCGCCTCAGGGAGAAATCTTTTAAGGTAGGTGTAGATTTTTGGCTACTGTCAGCTTTTGCCATGTGCTGTTGCCAATGTATTGTACCAGTATTTGGAGTAATATGCTGTTTTTATCCAGTCATATTAAATCAACACTTTTACATACAGTTATCATTGAAGGGTCTGGGGATATTTGAAATGTAGACATTGAAAAATAGAATACTAAAGGGGTCTTTAGCTTCAGCTGAACAACCAAGATTGACCAGCAGAGGTCACTCTTGTTGTTCCTTTGTAAACCATCACAATAAGCATGTATTTTTACTTCTAGAATGACATGACAACAGTTCCACTGAAGTGGGAGGAAATTCTGATGCCCCTTCTCCAGAAGTATAAACTCAATATCACTTGGGGTGACCAGGATCTTCTTAACATCATCTTTCACCATAACCCAGGTTTGTGCAATTACATATAAAACATTATTTCTAGTCATGAAAGTTATGTTGTTTCAGGAAACAAACAAGTCTTTACTTAAGTGTGTTGTTTTGGATATTTAAATTGAAATATACAAGTATATGTGAGGGTTTATAATAGGCTCTAATTGGATAAACCCAGTTTAAACAAATCATTCAGTTATCTCTGTATGGGCCACAGGTTTGACTCCCTGCTGTACTCGTTCTCAGAGCCTCCTTATTTCCAGTTGAAACACCAACAATACTAATAATAATAATTTTCTTAGTTATGTTCTCTGTATTTTATATGTTTGTGTTATGTGTAACGTTGCTGCCTTCTTGGCCAGGTCAGCATTGTAAATGAGATTTTATCTCAATGCTTTTTATCTGGTTAAATAAAGGAAAGAAGAAAAGAAGAATTCACAGTCCTCATCAATAAAATAAAGTTCTCCTACTTTTTACAGAAAGCCTCTATTTGTTCCCCTGCCAGTGGAACTACCGTCCAGACCACTGTATCTATGGCAGCAACTGTCAACAGGCTGATCAAGAAGGTGTCTTCATTCTCCATGGTAACAGGGGAGTTTACCATAATGAAAAGCAGCCTGCATTTCGAGCCGTCTATGAGGCCATCCAAAAGGTAGATACGGCCTCTCTGAGCCCCTACAGTAAATGACACAACTTGTGGTTTCTTATTTGTTAACAATCTCCACATTTTGCAAAGGATTCCTGACTTTGAGTATGTGTTTCCTTCCAACTGTTAATTGGATAACATATTGTAAAGTGAGGTAATGTTAGAAATCAAGGCTTTGTTTGTTCCAGGGGAAACGATCATTTTTATAGACTTTCTTTCTGGTGCCTCTTTCTTTTTTAGAGGGCAGTTGTGTTGACCAGACTATTTGGAAAACCATTTTCTTGTCATTAAATTATCGATAGACACTCCAGGCCATTGCTTTGCTCTCATAGATGCTTCCGTCCACCAATGCTTAATCAATAGCCTGTTAAACATTTCCGTCCTCCTTTCTTTTCTCTCCCAAGCCAGAGAAATCTGCCCCCCNCCCCCCCCCCTTTGGCCATCTGGAATGCTTGCTTTACATGTTGTCAGCTAAAACACTAAAATTCATGAAGTGAAGAAACTTGTCAGCTAGCACAACTGTGTTGCTCATTGATGGGCTATGGCACACAGAGGTAAGCTATATGAGAATTGGGACCCACAGACAATTCTTATTAGCAGGAGGAATTCTTTAATTTGTTGACAATTAGAAAAATATAGAATCACCACACTCATCCTTTAATATCTTCCTCTTGGGTGTGTGCGTTGGCCGGATTTCACTATGAACAGCTGGTGGGTTGTGGCTTCTTCTTAACGCCTTCTGTACTCTAAACACTTTTTAGCATCCTAAGGTTTGTATGACACCCTACATTTCTGATGTTTTTAAAAACAAGCCAGAAAAAAGTATGAAATCTCTCAAATCTAGTATGGGTTTCAGCTTTTGGAGCTTAAAAGTCCACGGTTCATTCATCATCAATAAGCTATAGCAAGTCGGCTGAAGAGCTCTCTCACTGCGGGGCGCCTCTCCTTCGATCTGCTCAAGTTGATTTCAGCACACCGGTCAACATGCAGGCAGTAATCGGGGGAGTAGGGGAAGCTTCATTAGCCGGTCTCCATCCATTACCGCCACAGGCTCAACCTGGCCACTATCAGTGCGGGCAATGTTCTCAGCCATTAAGTAAACGAGCGGGCTTCATTATGGGGCATTCGGCCCTCATGCCTCCATCAGTCTCTCCGACAGCACAAACAAGCATACGGCATCCCAGACGGCACAAACCAGAATGCACCTGATTTCAGGAGGCGGAGGAGTGCTGTGTTTTGCCATAAGTAATCATAATCCACTTCCTGTATTAAGTAGATAAATGTAAGATTCAGGGCTTTGTTGTATCATTATGAGAGAAGAAGGCCTAACTGAAGAGCGTTTCATCCTCTGTTGTTACATTTTGAAGCTTTTATCAGTGCTTCCTGTTGCTCCAGCTCCTCAGGCCCCCTCCCACTTTGTTCCCACTCAGTCCTTTGAGGACAGCTTCCTAAAGCCTGGAGCAGGCAATTCTGGAGGAAACTCTCATTTCCATCTCACCAAGAGCTCCTTAGTCAGCCCCGCTCCCACGGCCGGCTCGCCCAGCCAGCAGAGGAGCGCGCAATAAAGGGCACAGCCATTACGCAGCCAAGCCCACAGAAGAGTTGTAAACATTTTAGTGCTGATGCTAGTTTGAGACATCATGATGGCTGGGTGGACAACGCACCAGCAGCATCCACATAAAAATCGATAGGAGGCTGTTAATGGTGCTTTATTGCCTGCTGCAGTATATGAAAGATATAATAAAGTGTGAAAGCTTGGAGTTACCTAATGCTTGGCCAAACTGGAATCAAATGAGATGCGGTAAAATAGTGATTTTCTTATTTACTAGAGCAGTAAAAGAAGGGTGTACCTCGATACAAAAAGAAACCCTGCATTCTTATTTACATTCTCTATGTGACAAAAGCCTTAGCTGCTTATATTAACTAGCTGAAGAGATGGAAGTTTTATCTTTGCTCTTCACTTGGGGACAAAAAAAAGCATCCAACAATGAAGCAGATCTGGAATGCTGCAGCTGTAGTAACCACCAGCAATGTTACGCCTTACTGAGCCCATTCTTACAGCGTGTGGCGATAGATATTCATCATCCCATCACACTCTGAATTGACGGTTATGAAACAAATGCAGAATGTCATTGTCTTGAAGTGACAGTGATAAATGTGGCACTTAATTTGTGTGATTTGAACACAGTTCTTATTGTCCCATCATGGCTGTTACAGCATGCAACAGTTGTAAACATAAAAAAAACTTATTTCTGTTTGTTTGTTTTTTAAAGCATGTTTTGAGTCTTTCTTAAATCATGTGTCGTGAGAGAACACATTACTCCAGTTCTAGCCGATCTGCACTGGCTTCCTGTTTCTTTTAGGATTGATTTTAAGGTCCTCCTCCTGACATATAAGGTCCTTAATGGGAAAGGTCCAAGTTACATTATGAACTCCCTTGTAAGCTACAAGCCATCAAGAACACTGCGATCCTCTGCTGCTGGTTTTTTTACAAGTTCCAGAAAATAGTGGTAAAAAGACGTTTGGTGACGCAGCTTTCATTAACTATTCCCCAAAGCTGTGGAACCAAATACCTGTCGGCATCCGGGAAGCCAACTTGGTGGAAATCTTGAAAAATAATAATATCATTTAGCCTTTTAGGAAGCAAACTCCTGCTCTATGCTGCACTTACTCAATGTATTGCGATGCATTTTAACCTGTGACCTGATTGTGTGTTGAATTTGCACTTTCCTCCTTTTAATGCACAATTTAATTGCTTTACCTTTAATCTAATTGTATTTTATATATATGTCTACTCTATGCAATTTTTTGTTTGTTTTAATGTCTTTTACTGGTATCTGTATTCTGTGTGATATACATTTTCTGTGACATGTCTATGTGAAGCACTTTGGACTGCGCTTGTTGTATGAAAGGTGCTATACAAATAAAGATTATTATTATTATTATTATTATTATGTCAGGAGCAGGAAAAGAGCTGACGTTGAAGACACATAGCAGTGGATTTAGAAATCTGTAATGCAATAGTAAAACATGTATAGTAAGATCTGAAATTAGACATCTAATACCTGCTCATGTTTCTCTTCGTCCCAGTACCCATTTGGTGAGAACATGGAGACCTCACTGCTTCAGCCTCTGGAAGCGTCACTTCTGACCACCACAAACTCGTACTGTGGAAGAGCCAGTCACCTGTTTACAAAGAAGTTAAAACAGAGCATCCTGTCTGTTCAACAAGAAGTCACGCAGAGAAGATGAACAGGACATCACTCCAATATCATTGATATCCTCATCAGTGTCTCTGGAAGTAGAGGCTTGGATGTAAGACAGTCCTGTGGAGACATTGAGCTGCATGACAAACAGACTCAGGTCAAGACTGAACCATCATGCATTGCATTTACAAACTGCACATCAAGACTGGAAATGGGTTAGGGTATTCTGTGATACAGGTTATATTTATTTTATTCTTAAATGAAGCCAATGATGGTACATATCTGTCCAATTACAAATGCTTTCCTGCCTTGGTGGAAAATGCACTGACACTTTGGAGAAAGAACCAACAATCATTTTGTACAATTGTGTTATATCTTTGGGGAAATTGCAGCAGATACTTTTAGTTAGAGTATTTTATCAGATTTGTTTTAATATAAGTTTGCATACAGCCTTTCGTCACTGCAGTATATCATGGATAAGGGTTGTCGTTTTTGAAGGTACTTAATAGTTACACTTGAGTCTTCCTTTTTGTTTTAACAAAACAAATACTTGTTAAGAATACATGTATACATTATATTCAGTATTTATTAGTGTTGGACATCTGTGACAGGAAGCACTTTGGATGTTTAAAACCTTTACATGAGGCTATCATTCAAGATACTCTGGTAGGAATGATTGTACAATTATTATACTGTACATTGTATTAGCAATTAAGTCGTTTTGTTTTACTTTACCTATGTGAACATATTTTACTATGGCTGGTACAATGACATAGCGAGCAGTTTGTTTTCAATCAAGCCAGCAGGTCACAGACTAGCTAATAATTGCACTATTGATATTAGAAAATTGAGGATTGTATCAACACAAAATAATATGTGAATTTAACATATTACCGAAAAGCCAGCATTGATATTCAAGTGTATATATAAAATGAATGGGGAATAAATATTTTATTATAAAGTATTTTCAATGTTGTTTGTGATGCATATGTCAAAAATATTGTAGCATTAAGGTTAAATTGGGAAAAGTTGTACCATTTAAAAATTATGATGGAGCTTTAAATATGGTTTGGAATGTTCTTTTGTTGCTTTAAAGGTCCCATGTCATGCTTTTCCGGTTATTACCCGTCCCCTTGTGTGTTATGTAGCTTTTTATGCATGTAAACGGTCTGCAAAGTCACAAACCCTCAAAGTACACCCTGTAGCGAGTAAAACTCTTAACACAGAAAATACCTGTCTATGCTGCCCCAGAACGCCTCGTTGGAGATTTCTCTTTTTCCATTTTTTTGACGTAACGTAAGTGACGTAACAACGACCCAATGGACCAATCCATGGAGCTCCTCACACACACACTTTCAGCAGCGAAACTGTGACGCGCTGGGGAGGGGTGCTAGTGGAGCCTCGCAGCGGCGAAGCTGTGGCGCGCTTACACTGTAGGTGCGCCGTGTTTGGGGGTGCGGGTGCTAGTGGAGACTCGCAGATGGGGGTGCTGCAGCCCCCTCAGCACCCTCCCCCCCCCTTCCCGTGGCCATGGTGCTCAGGATGTTTCGCGATGTCTCGCAGACCCCACGCAGCAACCAGGAGACGACACCACTAATCCAGCTCACACTGTCCGCTCTTCACAGCAGCGAGCCCCGCAACGTCCCGCCAACACGGCACCCAGACCCCACGCAGCATTCTCATCTGTTTGTCATTACTGGTGTCATTTTCTGGTTGCTAACGCCATTGTAACACATAATCACTGATGTTCCGCTGTAACGGTGGTGGACACATCAGAACAGAGTGGGCGAGCTGACCAATCAGAGCACAGTGGGCTCATAGGGAGGGGGGGGGGGGCAGGAGCTCCAACAAGCCGTTTAGGACAGAGAGAATACACATACTATACAGAGATGCTGTATGAGAAACCAATGTGAGTTTGGAAAATTGAACAATGTAAATATATTCTAGTAGACCTCAACAATGGAATTATGATCAGTAGGAATGGCCAGGACATGGGACCTTTAAGAGTAAATATACAGTCATTAGGGCAATACGTCCATATCCAGATTAGAGTGTTTCAAAAAAAGGAAAACATTACAAGAATAAAGTATTTGTAATGTGGTAAAGTCATTCTGGTTCAATTAAATGATTTGACAGAGATTCCTTTAGGTTACATTTTCTTATGAAGACTTTTGCACCAGCCATCATAAACACTTTAATATGTAATTGTTTCCCACTCAATGAACACAGAGATAAAGCATGAGCCATATCATAAAAGGAAGAGGCAAGCTAAAAATAAGAAACGAATGTGTGAGTGTGAGGACTTCAGAAAGTGTTGTTAGATGGTCGAAAAGGAGCTGATTTGTCTGGGTCAGTACCCTCTGGCTCTTCATTTCACAGGCAGATTGACAGACGTGACTGGAATAGGCAATTGATGTGCATGATGAATTTAAAATGGTCTCTTTTCTAAGAAGCTGTTAGATATACAGTATATCCTGTTTCTTCCTAAGAGATTACAAAGTGTGCAGTGAGCAGGGGGAAAAAACAATTTCAGTACTTTAAGAATTACCGCTTCTGAAGATATCTAAAGCTTGATTTTAAATGTGAATACAGTAGAAACCAGCATTAATTTATAAAGATTTGCATATATTAAGATTTGCAACAATCACTGTGTGTTGTTTTGTAAGCTAATGAGCAATAGCAAAGTCGTAAGGAAAGTTGGCTCTGATTCTAATTTTTAATGGAGAATCTCTTGGAAAATAGCTTGTAGTACTACTTCACTTGCTTTTAACAGTGTCTTAAAAGGGTTAGGGAGAGCATGTGTTGGTTTGTTATGTGCATACAAAAAAGCCATACAGATAAAACACAAGTTCGATTGATTTCCTCAAGAGGTCATTATGCATTTGCAGAGAAATGCTCAACTATATTATTGAATAGCTCAAGCCCAGCCCTTATTAAGATGTATGTTTACAATTCAATATGACGCATATTCCGTTTTTAGGGGGGAAGGCTAATGCTGCTCCTGCCTGGTTTCACTCCCCCTGAGCATAATGGTGATTGAGGTTCTTCCTCTCTCGGTCTAACAGGAACTGCCAATGGATTATTCATGTTATTGCTCGCACCACTTGGCCTCCGTAATGTTTAATAGCAAATTAAAGCCCAGGCATAAATTAAAACAGTCCGAGGCAAATGGCCTAACACAGAGTGAAAATAGTCACAAAGTAAAGATTATGCAATATTAGGCAGTCATCAAAATCCTCTTTATATTCGGAAAATATGGAGCTTATGTGTCCAACAATTATCTGCAGTTTTTAAGAGGACAGCATTTTACCGATCGCAGAGTGCACTCACAAACAACGCATTCATAAATCAGAAGGTAGTGTCCACGGAGACTGTGTGCAGACCATACACAGTATTCTACCAAAGGTCAATATTAAAAATGAAAACTTTTAATACACAATAAGATATCACTGTTTAAGTCGATGTGACAAACAGTTGCCAGTAGGTTACAATCCAGCAGGTTTAATTAGGACAATTCATTCAGAATGTTTCTGATTACTTTCTTTGGATAATTGTATTTCTGTGGTATATTTATTTTTGGGATACAATATTGTTTGTGTATGTTCTGGCTTGAGGTAATGCTTTTTCTAGTTATGGTTGCATACAAGGTTACAGCAAAATCTGAAGTCACTGATAGAGGAATAAAAACATAAGATAAATGAGCTTCGTTGTTGTACTTTAGCCAAAGCTAGTACATGCCTTTAAACCAAACACATGTGGTAAAAGAGGCCTGTGCTCGAAAGTAGGGTGATGATTTAGTGTGTTTCAGACATTAAGAAGGGCTTCATACTTACAGTACCCTCTCAATATGTTTTGTGGGCTGTCAGGAAGACGAATAAAAGCACTACTGAGGCTTTCAATATCTGGCATGACACAGGATTTCCTCGTTGAGCGTAGCCTGCCTCTAAAAAACGGCTGATCTTCAATCTGCTCCTTTTTGCATGACAGTACTTCTGAGTGAAGATGAGGCTTCAGTTAGTCAAGACATAAACCTGACAATGTATCTTGTCAGTTTGATACCTCAACAAACCAGAGTGGGAATGAAAGGATATAAGTCTACAGTATGTTGTTGAATAGACCAGGTAAAACAAATCTGTTTTCCTGTTGTGCATCTATCTCTCTGCTCTATCTTTCCTGCTGCAGAAGGATATCATTTAACTGGTGAACATTTTGATCAATAGTACATTTGCCAGCACTGCTGAGACAGGTATTTGGAGCTTATATGTCAGGGGTTAAAACAATTAATGTAATTTAGCGTTGGGCATTAGCCATGCATGCATCCTTCAATAAGTGAATTTGCCACTGTAAGCAAAACAAGATGAAAAGTATGCATATGGGAATGAAGTCTCCAGTTTAATGCCTGGCGTCCAAAAATATAGATATCATCTTGTCACTGTACACCTATTAAAAGATTTGTCCTTATTTCAGCTCAACGTGGAACAAGATTAAGAGTACACAGCTGCGCTTGGCACAGCAAAGGTCTGAGGTAGCAAAATAGTAATGCTAACGTGCAGCTGTGATGTTTATTATGGTAACATATATTACATTTTAAAATAATATATTTATTTTAGCTGAATCTTTGGTCTAAACTTAAGTGACTTTTAATACGTTTCTAATTAGCACTTAAACTAAAAGTACATATATTTTTTTGTATTTTGAAAATGAAAGTTTGACCTGTTAATGACACTAGACCATATTCATCCTGAATATCTGGACTACATTTTAGTAGAATCCCCCCAATAGTTATTGATCATGTCTTTCTAAAGCTGGGAAACATGATTGCTTCCAAATGTTTATGGTAATCCACTCTGCAGTTATTAGATATTTCAGTGTGTAATTACTTTAAGTGGTGTACCGACTGACAGTCAGACTGACATTGCCGTCATCACATCCACGTGTTAGCTACCTAAGAAAGGTCATTTGTGGATCTTCTCTAAACCTGCATTTGAAATATCATTCCAGAAAATAATTTGAATCTCTTCCTCAAAGGTAAACTAGATTAATGACACACTGTCTCACAGCTACACTGTGTGGATCAATGTTTAAACAAATAATCCATACCCCGGGCACCCGCGGGTGGCTGCTCCTCTCTTCTGGCTCAACAGTCATAAACAACAGCTCAAAGAGCTTCCACATTGACCCCAGGGGCTCTCGCCTCCGCTGCCATCCCATCCAAGATAGCATGGCATGTTTTATAGATGCATAACATTCAAACACACAAAAATAAGGATGTTGTTACTCAGTCTCAATCTTATATTGGCTTTTTATGACCCAGTTGAAGTAAATGTCATTGAGATTGAGCATTCAAAATGCACAAGTAATACCATCTGTATTAGCACTCATAAAACAGGGTATCAATCACTCCAACTGACCTTTTTCCCCCTGATAAAGTGTCTCATCAATGAGCTACATCCCAGTGCCTGAGGGCTTAAGGACTATTGGTTGAAATCAATGCAATGCCAAGTATTGTTAGTGAACAATATGCCCCATGATTCAATACTCCGCACTCTCTTGATTGCATTGTACACACCACTGACAAGCAGCATTAATGGGCTGAGCATGTGATTCATGGTAACTGATTGACTGCAAGGACTATTACAGGCTTCCACTTTCATGCACCAGCATGACAACAGCATCATTGGCCATAAATTGCATCTGACTTGGCCAAATGCCAAGAATATGTGTGTTGTTTGTTTGCCTGCAAATTAATGTATCGTTTTGTCTTTGTCTGCTGACCTTTTGGAGGCATGCAAAAGACCTTGAGCTACCTTTGGCTCCTATTTTTGGTTTGTTAGTTGAAGTTCTCGTGGACCCTATATGACAATCTCTCAGCACAGTGACATTCATATAAAAGTAATTTCCTGTTTTGACCCAAGTTGTTTTAAATGCTTTATAATTACATTGAACTGGGTAAAGTTTGTTCTGTAGGCTACACTTGTATTTCAGTTGACTTTTCCCTTTATCTTTTCAGTCCCTTGAGTCCTCAACCTCATATAGTGTAGGTCATTTAATTGTCTTCCACATGTATCCTCTTTCACTGGCATTTCCTAATGAATGTATCGTCCCTGGGCCCACTCACAGAGGTTGCTTCATTGACTATTGGAGCAGCTCGACCCGTGCGTGGAACCTTTTAATTGTTTTTCCCAGAGTCTGACAGCCGTCGACACATGATGGATTTGCCACAACAAGTATCTCTGACACGGAAAAGGACAATGCTTAAGTGCTTTGAAAAACGTTCACGGGCAAATGAGAACTATTGAAAAATGTGGCTATAGCACATCAAACTTAGATTTTTAATGGTTGGATTTCCAAGCTTGGCTTTAGACCAGAGAAGTGTCTCTCGTTTGGAGTTGAAAGTACGTTCAAGAAAATCCCCAGGGCTAATAGGCTGTTCCACAAACTCCACAATTTACCACAAGGCTCTCTCCACCTCATGAACTGTTGGCTCTGATGGAAGTGTTAAATGAGCTGGGGTTTTCTGGAAAAAAGTAGAAATACCCCTCATGTGAAACCTATTATAAAAACCTAATCTCAATCTAATTTAGCATTCTATTCCTTGCACCACTCTAAGGCATTTGTAACACTGAAATAGATTAATCAGACACATTACAGCAACAATGCAATTTAAGGTTACCAAGCTGCAAAATGCATAATGAGCTATATTACTTCAAATAAGGAAGAAAGCACAAATTGCTCCAAGAAAGCCATTTTTCAGACCCCTTTATTATTTTCAAGGGCACTTTCAGCACCAAAACCCAGAGATGGTTCCTCATCAAAGCTCCTGTAAGTCATTATCATTATTTATGCATGCTTGGAGCAAAGGCGGGCCTAATTTTCAGTAAAATGACTGATAGTAGATTAGTCTAGAATAGGGTATGAGGGAATATTTAGAAACTTAAAATGAAAGACAATCACTCTCCTCTTCAATGAAGACTGTTCGCTTGCATTGTGAGTTTTTACAGCAGCTGTTCTGATCCCGTGAACAAGAAGCATTATCACTTTATAAGATATTCTGTGTTCTTACAGAGCAGAACAAATAAAAAATGTTCTCCATGTTCCAAAACAGCAAAATAGCAGATTTGTTCTTTACTACTCCAGAACCCATTTGTTGCAACGGTTCAAAGTAAATATTCCCCATTAAAAGTCAGTCTTATACCTAAGTAAAAGGCTAGAAGTATTATATGCTAAATGTACATCATCTTAGAAGTGCTGAGGGGAAATGTCTCTAATGGTTTAAAGGCAAAAAGATTGGGAACCACTGGGTAAATGTTCAGCAATAAATATATGTTTTAATTATTATAACCAGATAACTGTTTAATCGATTCAGTGAAAAAAACACAACTCTTTTAAACATATAAGATATCAGTTTTGAAACATAGTGAAGTAAACATTTAAACTAGCATTACATGGGAATAGGATAAAAGTAACCCAAATGTATTCTTTCCACCACAGCATATTTTCTCCCAAATCCAATATGTTCTTGTTTTATGGTATTATATCCAGGGCAACCTAACTCAACTGGCTCCCTCAGTTAATTGTAATTTGATAATAAAATAGCTTTATGGCCACAAAACATTGTACTACCAAAGATATTAAGGGTGAAACATTAGTTGTACAGAAAGGCAGCCTCGACGAGACGTCATTCGTGCCTTAAAATAAGCAGCCATCATGTTTTGAGGGATATTAACAGGGAGAGAGGAGAAACTGTCTTTATTTTAAAAGTTGTCCATCATGTCTAGAGAATAACCAGATTTAAATTAAAGTGGGAAATCTTTATTGTCATGGGACCCAGAGTGAGTCACTGGTATGTGCCTTAAGGGTCTGACTTTGCTATATTTAATTATCTCCCTCCTACAGGCATGGATTTCCTTTTACCTTTACCCGGCAGCCATGCAATGTTCGTTCACTCAATATTCTACCTATAGAGGTGTTCAAGATAAATCAATTAAAGGGCTGTGATATGGAATCAGGTCTCAATTGTTACATTGAGTGAAACATTTTCACTCAATGCTGTTTTTATATTGTATTCCTATTATTGCAGAAACACCCCTCTGTTTGTACAATGTGTGTTGCTTGAAATGATGATATGATTGCTTAACTTCAAACATCGAATATTGATGAGTCATTGTTTGACACTAAACCAACAATGTATGATCAATTATTTGTGCTTGTCCTCCTTCTGGACATATGGGATGAACTAATGCATAGTCATATAAACATAAACACACATTCGCAGAAGGTTATATCCAACATTACTAATAAAGCCTGGAATATACAACTTTATGTAAAATTTGAATGACAATTTAATAAGAAGATTAAGTTCTAATCCTGTTTGCAGATCAGTGAGGTGTACCGTGTGACATTGGAGGATAATCCAGGAAGCTTCTCAAATAATTATTTTACGAACACAAACGTTGATATAATAATCCTTTGTGTCATAATTGTGGAATTTGAGTTCCAACCCATAATGTTGGAGTAGCTCACATCTTAACTAATAGACCTCAGGTTGAAGAGCCACAGGCAGGACCAAAGGGCCGTGTCTTACACTCAGACTGTGTAGGATGTGTTTTTTCCACCAAGCCATCCTCCTAGCAAATGAATAATTAAATTCTAAATGTTATTACAACTTTACAACTTAATTGTCCTAAAGTTGAAGTTCGATGGCAACCAGATCAGAGTTCAGTAAAAGCTTTCAGTTCTTGAAGGAGTTTGTAGTCTCTGCTGACATCACCACTGAAGAAACTGTGGGCGTCAGAAGTTAAAGGTCACAACTTTAAGACTCTAAAGTTGAAGAGGTTTCCAGCTTTGCAGAGCGTATCAAATCCAAATCCAACTTACACTATTCTTTTGATGACTACAATTTCATCATTTTTTTTCCACATCAGGAAATTTAGCAAGGAGAGTTTTCAGTGTGTTTGTTTTCATTTGTGAAAAGCTGATTAGAGGGTACACAGACATTTAGCTACATTCAGTATTTTCTGTGGTTTGGAATGAGCTGAGGAGTAAACAATAGATTTAACAGGCTTGTAAATATTGTTCGAGGAGCTGCAAAAGATCCTTGTTTGTCAAAATGATCATTCTCACAACAAACCAGTAATAGGTATAATCAAGGCTACGTGTGAAAAATAGTGGAAACCTGACTGAAAAGCTGACTAAATGAAATGCAAATTCATTGAAATGCAGATTAAATATGTAGACATCACCTTCCGGGTCTCAGTGATGACACTGTCTCTGATTATATATTATAATGTAGCAGCTTTCTGCTGCACTCCTTCCTACTCTGCTTTCTAATGAACAGACATTTTGAGCACCAAAGCAGAGAGTCATAAAAACATAATTTGCCTTCATGCTGCCACTTTGAACAACCTTTTAGGCAACTGCACTTTCCTTTCATTCCATTAGGAAGTGTGTAAATGAAACTAAATGGGGAAATAGAACAACTCTGTAAAAGTATTTTCTTAATATTCTCAGGCTTTTGATCAAATTAAAATCAGCATATGCCGCGCTTTGCGACAGATACAGGTCTAAATCATCAAGCATTTATCTCGAGCTATTCAAAGCTTTATCCAAATTCAATTAACATTAGGGAGAGATACCTTATCCATAATCCTAATTATAAGGTCTGGCATTTATATGACTTGTCCACACAGAGCACTGCCATTTGAATGCACTCCCAAAGCACTATTTCACTGACTCCGTGCTATAGCTGTAATGCTACTCAACACAAGTTAAGAGCGACCATTCAGCTGATATGATATGATTGTTCTCTCCATCAGCTAGGCTAAAGGTGTGGAATACAGTGAACACAAAGCTGAGGTGATGCCATCAATAGACAGAGTTGGATAATAATCAACATTGGAGGATTATGTTAAACCCTGTGTGACATATATTTCTTTCTTTCATTGCATTTTGATTTCTCACACTTGAATTATGCATGAAACCACAAATGACTGGCTTGAGAACATAATCTTACATATAAAGAGGCGATACAATCATCAGTGAATTGAGTAACATGGTTTTATGGTCCAAAATGAATGAAAATGCATATATGCAAAAAAGAAAAAATGCATTCTCTTGAAATGTCTATTTTCTATACACCTCCAGCTGTGCCACTCTGTCCACTCACTTGTGCAATTGTGTTGTAGACAAAAAGAAGATCCACAAATTGCAAGACCTCTGTTGCCTGCTGGGAATTTACCAATCTTGCCACATTGACTAAAATATATAAACCCTTTTACTTGAAATGCCATTGTTTTTTGCTCTGTTGTGACAGGGTTGGTTTTCAGAAACCACTCCTCTGTTCTCAGTTGTCAGTCTGTGTCATTATTATTCAGGTGTTGGCGTCCCAGGAGAGATCCTCCCATTGGAGGCTGCATCTCCTGTTTTTCCCACATATTCCTCCATTATACAGTGAATACAAATAACAAACACTATCTCTCTCTGCGTTGCTTCTGGCCACTCTTGCAGTCTGTGACAACAACAGGCATATTGGATTGGTTGAATAGAAATCCCCCTCTATTATAGTGGAACGACAGCACAGCAAATCTTTTTCAGCACATCATTGTGGTCACAGTACAAGTAATCAGAGGGAGGGTACCGTTGGTTCCCACATGTTTAACTTCAACCTCACCCTCGACAACTGCACTCTTACCTCCTCCCCTCACATCTGCATCCTTGGAGTCATTTTTGACCGCCAGCTTAAATTCCATAAACACCTAACCCACATATAGGACTGCCTTCTTCCACCTCAAAAACATTTCCCGCCTCCGCCCATCACTCCCCTTCTCTGCTGTAGAAACCTTCATCCACGCATTCATCACATCAAGACTGGACTGCTGTAAAAGCATCCTGCCTGGCTCATCATACAACATCCTCAACAAACTCCAACATATCAACAAAACTCCGTCGCCCACCTCCTCACCCACACCCGCTCCCAAGACCACATCACCCTATACTGTACGCCAACGGGTACATTTAAAAAGTCCTCCTCCTAACCACACAAAAGCCTCAACAATCAGACCCCCTCCTACGTCAATCGAACCAATCACCGAACCTGGGGTGACAGATCATTCTCCATCACTGCCTCCACCCGCTTGAACTCACTCCCACAACAAATCAGATTCTTCAAGACACTGAACAAATCTCACCTTTTCAGATAAGCTTTTGGTGTTTGATACATTTTTTGTCCTTGTGCTGAATGTGGTTTTATTGCTCGATTTAAAATGACATTTAATCTGAATTTTTTACCTCTGTAAAGCACTCGATAAATACAATGTATTATTATTATTATTATTATTATTATTAATAAAGTGATGGTCACATTTACATGCATATTCAAATATGTGACTTTTGTTTAATGTTCATTTAGAGATCCTCATAGAAAGCACATGTGTTTAGTCTTCCTAGGCTTACATCATTTTTTGCAATAATGAAATACAATAGTATTGAGTAGCTGCTTCGTCTGACTGTTAGTATGCAGAGTAAAGACTGTTGACAGACCAAAAAACATGAACATGAATATAATGTTTATTGAAGTGATGGAGCAGTGTTGGTGAGTCTCAAACCTGATCTAATTCTTCTCCTCTTTCAAGTATACTTGAAAACTTAAAGTGCAATACAGCGGGGCATTGTAGGCTTTCACAGTTGTCAAACAGGAGTAAGTCATATATGTTAGAGACTATTTTCAATCAGCGGATTATTATGATTTTGCACTCTAGTGAGTATCAACAGCAGCGAGATGGTGTTTGTTGGATCGACTCAAAATAAACTACAGCGCCCATGTTGCTGTAAATCAACCACCATGGCACCCAGTGCTAGGTGTGCCTCGTTGATGGGTTTTTATTACTTGCTGTAAAGCAATTGAGCTCTCTGGCACAGAAGAAGATGCCATTTCAGGTTAGGCTGAAAAAACCATACTTGCTAAAAGTTTAGATTCACTGTTGGTGTTACTCTTTTTATGGATTTGTTGCAATAAGAGATATATTAAATAACACCAGACTTATGATTTCAATTACATATATCCCCAAACACATTGGCTGGAAGGTGGGGAAGAAGCACTTTGGAGAGACCACCCATCCATCAAAGAGTGAACACAAATTGGCAGACAAACACCTGGGGGAAATTTAGAGTCTGTAATCCGGCTGACCTGTATGTGTTTGGGCTTTGTGATGGCATTGACATTAAAAAGGACCAGTCAAACTCAGGAGTGTTTTCGTTTTGTTTCCTACGGCAAGGTGATGCAAACTGGTAGTTCACACGCTCACGCTTCATTTGCTACAATGTTTTATCCCCTAACTGAATCTCCCAAAGTTTGATCAAAAGACTTCTTTCTGCAATCGAGTCCTTTCTCCTCCCCATTTATTTAGTCCTCTATAATGAAAATAAATACTGCCTTGCAGCAATAAGCAAAATTGAGCGCTAAACTTCTGACTTCCTCCAAAAAATCATTTTTTTATTCTCTTGTAGTGCCTTCAGAATTTGCTACAAACCTTCAGTGTAGAGATTTAAATAGTTATCTCTGAACAAATGCCTTCAAGCCATAAAACCTCTTGTACGTCTTTTGTACTCTCAGTGTTGCTCTCTGTCAGCCATGATCCAATGGGGATAGAAGCGTGGTGAATGAATTCGAGAAAATCCTAACAAGAGACAAACCAACGTATTAAAGACAGAACTATTTAACTGCTATGCGAAATTTCTGGGGAG
This sequence comes from Notothenia coriiceps, assembly GCF_000735185.1. Lineage (NCBI taxonomy): Eukaryota > Metazoa > Chordata > Actinopteri > Perciformes > Nototheniidae > Notothenia > Notothenia coriiceps. The sequence goes on along the minus strand of NW_011367637.1, from coordinate 363,040 downwards.
AATGTGCATAAAACAGTGAAGCCGCAAGCAAAAAGAAAAGAAATTCAGTAAACAATCCAAGGTGGGACCTCTCCATGCAGCAGTCTTCTCTACAAGATTTGACACTGACTCTAAAATACCCAAGGGAATGATTACTGCAAATAACTAAGCTACTATAAATCCTATACATTCTTAATAGAGGAGAAAGAAGCATAGTGGTTTTATCAACAGACTTTAAACTTCTTTATCTGACTTATAAAGCATTGATTTCACTACTCTAACATGGCCTAAGGATCACCCTTAAAACTTGCAGTAGAAAATGTTCAAGATATGTTTTTTACTAACGGACTACATTTCAGATTCAGATAGATTTTCCCTAAGACCAGGAAGTTAGAAAATATTCAGCCTCATATCGAGAAGGCTGAATGTGTAATTTTGGTTTTCGTAAATATATTCAGAAATACAATCCTATGTGTAAATACATGTATAAAGAAAATAGTATAGCATATATACAGTATGTAGTAAGAAAATATATACTAACCACTAAAAAGAGTTTAAAAAAAAAAAAATAGCAGAAACATTGTTCCTAAAAAATTGAAAGAAAACACTAAAATCGTATAACAATGCTTAATTAATTTAGAGTTTTTGTTCTTCTGACATGGAAGCTATTAAAATAAGGCCAGACTTTTTTTTAAGGAAACTGGCTGTTTTTTGATAACATAATTTATATAAAATAGAAAATCACTCAAATAAAGTATAGGGTCCTACCGGTCCAATCTAGTTCAACAATGCTCTATTGAAAAAATAGTCAAGACAGAAAAAAAAACCTTTTACTGATTTGTTTATGATTGTTATTATGAAAAGTGTACTGCGGCTGAGAAGTTACGGTAATGGTGGTATGTTGAGAAGGTGAAAAATACATATACATTTTGTCTAAGTCTGTTGGGCACATTTTTGTTCAGCAGAGCGTCTACCATTATTGTTGAATATTTAAGCTTTTTCTCATGTTCTGGATTAATTAGACATTTTAGCGGTTGAGGAAATCCATTTCCGCTATATTGAGAACAGTAATTGCTCTCTTCCTCGGAAAGATTTATATCCCCCAGAGTTTAACTTAAATGGAATCACAACAACATAGAGGTCACAAAAGGTTAAAGCCTCTTATTGATTGGAAAGGTAATTAACTTGAATGAGTCAGGACAAGTATCTTAACAGCAACAGACATGCTGGGATGAGAGAGGAATCTCATTTTAAAGAACCACTTTAGCGGGGAATGAAAGGCAGCTGTGGATAATAGACGGGCAGATGGGTAAACATGAATATCAGTAACAGGTTTGGGTGTAATTCCTTTGAACAAATGAGCATCTCAGGCTCAAAGTCCCACTCCGACCTCTTCACATAACAATTCATCTCAGCTGTAAATAGTTTGTCTTTCACCCAGGTGTAACATTTATCCAAAATGTTGTGTTCTCATCTACTCCCCAAAGAAACTTCTCAAATTCCTCAGAGTATCTACACATGTACATTGAAGCACTTGGAAATCAAACTACTCTCTCATATCGCCAGGCAGAAAGATGACCTCACATATTCGTGACATATTTTTTCCCTTGTTATTGCAGTCAAATACAATGTATATTTAACTGCATTGCTAGTAGCTAAACTGGCACCTGAGTGTATGTACCCTCAATAAGCAAGTCCTCATGTCTATTTGTAACAATAATACAAATAGTTGGAGATATAATCAACTTCAAGGATGAACTATGTTTAAGTTTTGAGTTTCAGTGCTATAATGATAAATCATTATTTAAAGTGGACCTATCATGCTATATTTGAATAATATATTGTATGGCCATACCTATATAAAACATGTCTGTGAAGTTTCTTTTTCAAAATACCAAACAGATCATGCATTTTAGCCGTGCCTCATTTCGCTCTATTTGCTCTTTTCCAGCCCTGTGTTTGCAAGGGCTGATTCTGCTTTTGTGGCAGACTACAGCGCCACTTACAGGCCTGGCATATGTACTACAGCGTCTCCAGCGCTTTCGAGCGGTCTCTCATTCCCCTGGTAGGTGAAGAGTTGCCCATATAGGCGGAGCACCCCTTTTCTGACGTCAGAAAAAATCAAATAATAATCAGCTCCGTTTTTAAAGATTTGGGTATGGAGGAAAAGAGAGACGGTTGTGTTTTCTGACACTTGGTGAGTTCCCTGACACACCGGGGACACAAATTCATTTATAAAAGACGTACAAAAGTGCATTTTGCATGATAGGTCCCCTTTAATTCATATGTAAAACTTCTAAATCAAATCAACAACAGTTTAATTAGTATAATGATCATTATTTAACATCATTAAGTCCTTAAAACAATAATATTTTCACCATTATCAGGCTGCCATTTGAGATAAGATGGACAAACACAATCTTCTCATATTTTCACTCAATGCAGAAATAATGATGTGAGGTTTACCTATCAATCACAACTATTTCCTGTTATTATATCAGGTAAGTGATGGGTTTGGTCAGAGAAAGAAATACAGTTACTGGTTGTGTGTGTGTGTGTGTGTGTGTGTGTGTGTGTGTGTGTGTGTGTGTGTGTGTGTGTGTGTGTGTGTGTGTGTGTGTGTGTGTGTGTGTGTGTGTGTGTGTGTGTGTGTGAGAAAGTAAGTATTTAACGTAATGAGGTCTTGTATATGGTCTGAGTATGGCCACAATATGCTGGAATTTTGTCAGTTTGAGGCCTGTCACACTAACATGATATGACCTTAAATTACATGGTATACAGTGACAAGCCTGTCCAAAGTGTGTGCATTCAACAAATGTTGTTGTAGTGAAAAAGTCCATAGTCTAGACTAAGACTAAGGGATAAGAAATAAATCAGCAAGCATTGTGCAAACAATGGTAATGTTCATTTTGTACCCTGGTGCTGCATCACAGCAGCGTTGATTGCCTATATTGTTGAAAAACATCAATGATCACTTAGACCACAAAAGAAGATGCTTGCTTCTGCCTTGGCTGACTTATCAGAACAACAGTTCAGACTCCAATTACTTCTCTCTGCAATAAAACAACCTTTAACCTATTAAGTTCTCCTCATAATGCCCAAGGACTGAGGTACAACAAAATCAGCCAGCAATTTGCATTTAGATTGTGCTTCCATACTAAAGGACGTGAATAAGCTTGCAATGGAAAGAAATAATCCAGCCTCTATGTTTCTGCGATAGTACGATGTAGGTATAGAGGCATCTTCCCTGCTGGCACACCATCCAGTTATATCCTATAGGACTTAATTGAAAAATGTTGCCAGTGGGGTGATAGACATATATTTAATTAAATTAATCCAATGAATATTCCAAGGTCTGCTTAATTGCTATGTTTTACTGCAGTCTAGGTAACATTTGGTGTGGCAGGTATTTTCCAAGATAAAATTAGGAGATGTTTAAACTTTATGACTCGACCTATCCTGTAATTTCTATCGAGCCGCTACAGTCCCACATGACTCATCATGCTCCTTTGGTCTAGAGTAGACAAACTGCTTCACCATGTCTGAACATAAGTAGACTATATAGTGCTGGAGGTAAGATAAAAAACGCTTTTCTCTTTTTTCATCACCAAGGGCCCTCTCTTCCCCACTAGGAGGTGTGACTGCATTATTGGATGTATTGATGAAAGCAGCTCTGGCAATCAAGTCACATAGACCTGGCCATTCATTTTCATTACCCGCTCGTATTTCTGTAGGCTTCCCAGGGATGGAGAGGAGCAGACCATCTGTGGGGCTCACAGTGGAATCATCAGTGCTACCCTTCAAAGGATTACCTCTCATTTTATAGGCCAACGCTCCGCTCTGCTCCTTTTATCTGATGCATAGCTTCTCCAATGCACAGTGATATCAAAGCAGAGAGAGTGTGTTGTTGTGCGGGACTCAGATTATCAAATTCCTCCTATTACCATATTTACTTATATTTACACACCTAGCTCAATGTCAGATGTGACTTGGTTATCGTCTGAGCTTTATTGCACGGCCTATCTGTCTCATTAGATTCTGATATCGGAGTAATTTGACAGAGAATGCATTTGGAAAAGATTTCTCACAGACAATGGCGCTCCTGCATATTCTACTTCATACACGTGTTCCTTGCTCTTTTCGCCTCCTGGGTCTTCTGAATATGAATAGACAGGTTGAATGAAATGATGATATCTTTGAATAGTGCCTCTGTCTGAGGGCCACGGCTGACAACAAATGATAGCGCAGTCCCCCCCATCAAAAGACTCATTATTCCAGACGATTTCAATACATTCATTATATGCGGCGTTTCTTCATTCCCTCGCTTACTCATTGTTAAAGGGGTATCTTGCGGCTGTCTTGCAGTCAGTTAAAATAGTCGCAGATCTATTCATGAGCGTCTTAATATTTCACTTTCATACACAGTCAACAAACCCAGTTCCGTGGCCCCTAATGGGATAAAGGTGTTGTAATAAAAAAAAGACTTACCCACATGAAATGTCTTTATAAGTCATCCTCTCAAAGATTGAATAACAACACAAGGAGAAAGTGTCCATGATAAGTTCATTATCAATGCTCCATTCATGGCATACGTATCTGTAAAAAAACAAAGAAGACACAATATATACGTAAAGGTATTGAATTGTATTAAAGCACATTATATATTAAAAAGGATGTGCTTATAAAAACATGAATGAAAGTTTGTTTGTTAGTTGGTGAAAACATGTCTTGTGATCAAGTGATGGATACAAATAATTCATTCAAAACATGCAATATTGAACGCTGATTGTATATACTGTAGCTTATGGCTCCCAGACATTCACCGTATGATCTGAATAGTGACGAGAGTGAATTTACTATGTCTGTAATTACAGGTTACAAATCAAACATTAATACATTAAAGCTCCTCTGGTGTTCATCTGTATGACAGGTTAACATGCTTTATGAGCCATTTTGTGGAAACAAAATAAGCATCAATTTGCACACCTTACACATTAATGGCTGTACGCAAACACATATAAATGAAAGATAGAGTGAGTGTCATCTCTGTGAGTTGATGGTGTCTTTAAAATGTGTCACATCACTCATATCTGCATATTGATGGGAGTGCTGATTATTCTGGTGTATTGTTTTGTACTAACAGCACTTTACATCATTACATTACATGTTAGACACTTTTATCCAAAGCGACTTCGTTACTCAATACTGTGGGCAATCCCCACAGGAGCAATTTGGGGTGAAGCGTCTTGCCCAGGGACACAACGACATGCTGACTGCAGTGGGGTTTGAACCTGATCCGAACACCAACGCACTAGTCCACTGCGCCACAGCCTTTCCCACATCACAAGCCTTGACACTTCTCCTTTGAGCATTATACATACTCATGATGAACAAATACTGATCCGCTATACCCTTGAAAAAACTGATTTAGTCATGCAATGTTCTATAATTATCTGTTGGCTAATAATTTTAAAAAAAAGACAAAAATTGACTATTGTTAAAATACTTTAAAAACGTGCTGTGTGAATAGGGTAAGCTTCAACATGCGCTCACTCCATTTGATTTGTGTGTAGGCATTTTGTTACGATCTGTCTGTGTTGTGTTTTTGTCATGTCTGGTTCTGTCCTTGGTTTCCTGTCTCTGTGTTTCCCCTCCCATCGTGTCTGTTTCTGCTGATTGTGTGCACCTGGTGCCCGGTGTTGTCTCCTCCCCTCTCACCTGTGTCTTGTTCAGTTGATTAGTTTGTGTGTATTTAGGTTCGGGTTTTTCTGTTGGTCTTTGTGGGATTATTTGATGTTGTTGGAAGGTTCTTTGTTCAGAGGGATCTTTGTGTTTTTTTACCTTGCCATATTTTTTACTTTGTTGCTAGTTTTTCCAATAAAAGTATTTTTGAATTTGGATATTCTGCTTTTGGGTCCTGTATACCTTAGCCTCCAGCCGTGACACATTTGTTTCATACAAAGTGGACAATGAAACGGGCTGTTTGATTGAACATGTAAATCTTATATGAATCTTTAACTGAATTCAAATAAAGGAAAGTGACAGCCCCAGTCCAAATGAAAACATTGCGTATGAATCCTAGAACAATTCTATTTGAATGTATTGGTTATGTTTTCTGTATTGTTCCTTATATCGAGCCAAGCAGCATTGAAAGATTGAGGAAAGACTGTGAGTGAATTCCCCAGAGATTTTCAGAACAGAGCCCTGCAGTCACATGTTATTGAAATATGGAATATACATACTGCAGTTAGGATTCTGCGATAGTATAGTTGATAAGAAACTCAACAGAAGGAGGCTGCAGGCTGGAGGTATAGAGGGAGAAATGAACACAGCCACTAACAGCTGCATATGGAAGTAAACAACATAAACATAGTCACTGCAATGTGTTCAGGCAGCAAGCAACAGCACGTAGCAGTGTAGACACCAGAAAGATTTCATATTTCCAAATTAAATGCAGAGCTGCCAAACATGAACAGAGATTGATTGTCAGTTGATGGACGTATGGCATGTTGTGCATGATTAACATTAACACATCGTATTTGAAAAAGGATGTGAGCTGAAAGATACCACCATCAATTTAATGTTCTTGATTTAATTCGGGAAATGAAGCCTGATTTGCGACTCGTTTTACCGTATTTGGAAATGTATTCTCATAAAAAATGTTTAATTTAATTGGAAAACATGCTTTTTTTGCCAACATTTCTGGGATACAGAATGAGAAAAAGTGTTATTTTTGGGGCAAGAGCTCCAGTTTTTCTAGTAAAAATAAACAAATCCAAAATTATCTGTGGGAGATTCATGAATATCAGTAATGGACTACAGTAGAATCAGTAGTAGATGACTCTAAAGATCCAGCTCATTGATCCACTGTGCAAACTTCATTACCCAGATCCATGTGGCACGCAGCAATGCTGTGTGTGCAGAATACATTTCAAAATAAGAGATTTGATAAGCAGGCAACATTTTTCAGTATTCTCCATCTGTTGTGTCTGTGGTTGTTTGTAGAGCTGCTGTGGCCCCATGTTTAATTCTGACAGGTGCTTTTCCCCGTCCCACATGCAGCTGCCAATGAGCCTGTCAGTAAACAAAAGAGGAGTTGGCATATAAGAGAGAACAGCTGGTGAGTGCTAATATCCGGGCCCAGTGAACTGCCAAGGCCTCTGTGGTACACACATCTACTCTCAGAAACATGCTGAACCCCAGATTTCAGCCCCTGCAGGACCCCTAGACAGGCTTGCTGTGTTAATCCTACATTTGGGTACATACCTCCACCACCTGTGTTGATATACTTTCATCCAAAGGCCGATTTAGGCTCAGACATACAGCCACTGCTCATGTAATTGGATGTTGATAGGCAGCAGAGGCACTAGTTTCTACAGCAGCCACATTTTAACAAATGAGGTAATTGTTTGTGGTTGTGAAGGCAAAATATGTTGACAGAGATATTATCTGGCGATCAGTTTGCACATAGAAAAGGTTAATATACAAATAATACAAATATATATCTCTAAAACTGTTGGTATTGGTAGTTAGTGCTGGTGGTTGGTTATCCTATAAATGTATATGGCTGTGAGAAGAAGACATGTTGAGATACAAATAAGAAATTACTGTTTGCATGGGCCATTAGTTCGATACACAACATTGAGTAGAGAAATACAATTGTTTAATAATTTTTTATTTGATTAGATGTGGCTAAAGATCAGTGACTGAAATGTTTCATTAGCATAGTGTCTTCACTGTTTTACAGCATTTTTACAACTTGTGTTATGTAGCTGTTAAATAAACCCTGACATATTGTAACCTTATAAAATTAATATGGCAAATGTGTTAGCAAACAATTACATTTTACGCACCCTGATAAAATGATTATGAACTCCCATGTTTCCAACATCTCCTGAGAAAACATATCTGTCTGTACAGAAGGAGTGGGCGATAAGGCTCTGAAACATATCACAATATTTCTGGGTATTTTTACGATAAGGATATTCTTGGCAATATTACAAAATACGAATCAACTTACACTTACAGATTCAAGCTAAAAACAATGAGTTGAAACACTTTCTTAGACATAAGGGTCAGGTGACAATCCTCTGTGGGTCTCCTGACCCAATTCCAAGGTAATATTTGTATTTAAAAAAAGGTGAATGTGCAGCGGCTTAAACAGGCTCAGATCCAGCTTTGCACCCCATTATTCCTTGTTTAAACCGTATATCTCCATCAGTCACCTTCTGCTTCAGTGTGTCCCACCCTCAATCCATAATACCCAGATAAAGCATACAAAAAACACAGACAAACCGCCCAGCTCCATCTGTATTCTCTCCAACTGGAGGTCCCAGCCAGGTGCACTACCCTATGATGTCACATTAAAGCTGCGAGAGTCTGGGGATCTAGAAAAGAGATTGGGGAGCAGGAAGTAGGACATGAAACAAGGGGGTAAAATCAGCTTAGAATATGTCCTCAAGGGGCTCGGAAGGTATCTTCACACAAACAGTTGCCACACACACGCTCTCACACACGGATGCAAGGCACAATGGCTGTTGTGATCCATTGGGGAATGATAAGAGGGGCGTGTGGCGGGGAGAAGACTATAGATCTCAATGCAAATTCTCTGTATCCTGATGGAATGAAAAGCCTATTCTTTAGAGGAAAGCTGCTGCGGTGGTAGCGGGCGGCTTCATGGGGCGAAAGAGGAAGGCTGGTAAACAAGAATTAAATGATGCAGAGTGCGCACCGTGGCTGCAGGCATGACATTTCTGCTCTGCGAGATTAATAATGAAGGAGATTACAGGCACCTCGATGGGGACACACAAATGAGACAAATACCCAGGAAGATTATTAGAAGGCTGACAGCCCATGTCAAATAACTGAGCGCCTCAGACAGCTGTTGTGAAATTAATATTTTATGGCCTTCCATCAAGTAGTGCAAGGAGGGATCTCGCTATTCACAACCTAGGTGACTTTATATCGTATTAGGAAGTAAGCGCCAGTTGTCATTCTCACTATATAATGAGGACGATTGAGATTGTACCTTGAAGGGGGGGCGTATGAAATAATTCATGTAGGATATAAAGAGAGATTGTTTCTGTAAACCTCATGCATGCCTTAACATATACTTTTATGAATGGGACACTAAGGAAGCAGAGGAAGATCCCATGAAGACATGGGATGGGGGCAACTGGAGGTCAGGAATGACTTATATACTTATAAATATATATTACCAAGTTTCTAATAAGCTCTCATAGGATTCAGAAAATGTTTTTGAGGCAATCAAAATAGTGTTAAATCCTATTAAAAAGGGGAAACAAATCTCTCTGCCATTTGCAGCTGGTTGAAGGCGGAAGAAAACGTCTGTACACAATTAGCATGCCCACTCTGTAGTTTTCAAATAATGTTGCGGTAAGGAATCTTGATGTAGACTGACAGTGAGGCAGGGGTCTAACAGATGTGGATTGACAGGTGAATTTAATTTGCAATTTTTTCCCCCTCATTTAGCTCTCAGCGTTGATTTTGATTTTTTGACATACATCAGCATACACTGCCTATTCCAGAAGCCACTGCTGGTCTCCAGACCGCTTGTCTGTTCTCTGAAAAAGATAATGCATTTGTTTAGGCGAAGCCCCTAAGGTGTCCTTCCTGAGCAGAGTAACATGTTTGTTTTCCTTACCTTAGGGGGATTTGCCTTTGACATACTGTATCTGCATAAACAGCTTAACAGTCACTACAGTAAAATAATTGCCTCTTTGCAGATGTGGCAATTCCCTATGACAGGGCCTTGTGAAATGTATGTCATTATGGTCACATAGCATCCCTGGCATTTGAGCGGGAGGCCAAATGTAAATAGCCGGTGACGGGTGGTGATACAGGGTTATACCCGGCTCCATCTCAGTGTAGCCGAAGGTCACACAGCTTTGCAAGAATTCTTCATCACCCGGCATGTTGCAATGAGAGATAGAATTCATTGCTTTTTATTTGCCAAATCCATTTCATTTCACCACACTATGAACCCCATAATGGAAACAGCAATGCAGCAGCATACTGCAGATGAGATATGGCAGAGTTTGAAGTATTATTGCACCGTACAAGAAGCTCCAATCTTTCACAACGATATGTACCATTTGATAGCTTCTATTATATCCTAACCAACAGAATATGCTCTGTTATCAGCACTGACCTAACAATAAGCAATAGGGAAACCAACTTCTTAACAAGGTTTAACCTTTCTGTCTGAGATTATGAATAGCTCAATTTATATAATACAAACTAATACACAAATTGCAATAAGTGTTCCATTTACAATTTGACCTCTTTAGTGTATGAAAGGTCACAATAGTTTCAAGGTCTATCTAAGATTAATAGCAAACATTAGAGTAAATGGGGCATGAAATGTAAATGTGTCCATCATTCTCTTAAAAGACAGGTGGATGTCAAGTCGTGTGCCAATGTGTGTCTGTAGAGGCTGTAGAAGTGGAATAATGCCTTATTGATGTACACTTCAGAGCCTTATCACACCTGTTTATTAACATACTGCTCTCATTACATTCTCTCCCCACGTTGGGAATTGCCTGACATGTGCTTATCTCCAGAGTTTTACTTCAGTTTTTGACATTACGAGGTTTCACTGACATTGCTGTCAGTAAACTCGAGTGTTTATTTGACAAGTTTATGTTTGCAGATTACAGCCCATAAAATGTATTTACGTTGTGTCAGAGATAAAGGGTAGGCCTACCACTAAAATGCAAAAAAGCACTTGCAGTACAGAAAGGTTGCTACAAACAAATAAGACAAGAGGTTAAGGAATAAGTAAAAATGTTAAGTAACAACATTAACAATAATTTGTCACAGTGGTTAGTGCAACAAAGTATTTTAGTAGTTCTTGTGGAAAAAATGGAAGCGAGTAATACAAATGTTTGAATCTGATTGTTTGGAAGGTATTTGTTTAAATGTATAAATAAGTGTCTGTATTAAACTGTGGGTAAAAACAGCAAGAAGTCCCTTAAGCTATGCTGAGAGGTAGTGTTGCTTCTGTACCCTCCCAATAGAAGACGATAAGTAGTAGAGAACTGCGTGTGAAAGCTTATTTCCACTGGAAAAGGTATATCTGGTAGAATTCAGCATTCCTATTGAGAGCTTTTAGTGAAATGTATTTTTCTCTACAGCTATTCAGCCGTGCATCCCTTCCAGTTTAGCTGGAGTGACTTAAAGAGACCGACAGCAGGAATCCTCAGACACAGAATAGCATCACTAATTTGAAACACCTGTGCTTTTCTTGGTATGATAAGTTAAAATGCCCACTGTGAGAAAGGTCTGTTTATACCTCAACCTCTCTCACTACTTTATTCCCTCCATAATGGACCAAATCATGCTTCTGCTCTCATGATGGCCCATTATGCACCTGTTACGGTACATCTTTGGAAATGCACTTTAATAAAAATACTGACCTGGCCAAACATCAAACGTAAAAGCTGTGATGAAATATTTAAGACACCCTGAATAGCATAAATTATTTAAAATCTATAAATTGACAACATCTGTTAATTTCTTATATTTTCTAGGTAATATTACTTTTATGATGAATATGTTTTGATCTGTCTAAAACCTTTAGCGGTGCCTAGTTATTCTTTGTGTGCACAGTTTTTGATTCTCATCAAAAGCCTCCAAAGATAGGAAATTAAACAGGTTTTTAATATTTGAAAGAAATATTGAGCCTTGTGGATCATCGGTTGAATTAATGCAATGCATTAGTCCAACAATGTGATCACACATGAATGGCTATCAGGTCCCTCTGTGTTTCCCATCATCAAAAGAAATATTAGCCGAGCCATTCAGCCTCCACTGTTGAATGGAATCTAATTTACAAAATGCCTACAAGACCTTTTTATAATAAAATGAGGTGAGCATGTGCATATGTGAGGGAGAGGAGGAGGACTTTGTAATAGAAATAGAGGATATGAGAGAGAGGGCTACCATTCATTTACACGCTACAATACAGTATGCTAATTTGTCAAATAATAGGATTCGAACAGCTAGCAAAGCCAATCTGTGCCGTAAATCCTGGGATGGCACACCCACTTTGTCTGAACAGAAGCATGTTGTGCCAATGTTGAATGATTAGTTGTATTTAGCCCAAAAGAACAGCAGATTTAAGTATCCATCACAGTATGCCCTTTGTATAATATGAACAGAAAACCTGAGAGAACACAAAAACAGAACCCATTAGGCACGGATAACCCCTGCAGCGGGTCTGGATCTTGGCACCCAGATGTGATTGAAAGTACATGTTTAAAAGTGTGACATGTAGCATCTGAAATTGATGTTAAGATCTGGTAGAGAACGTATTTAATTTATTACCTTTTCAATAAACATGCTTTTTAAAATAAGGCCAACTATAGCTTGAATGCATGGCATTTTAAATGTGCAAACTTTGACAACAAGCAGGCACCCCTTGATAGTTGAGCACCGTGCATCATGGAAGGTAAAACATAAGAGAGCAGTCCAACTAAGAGGGGTTCAATACATGCCTTAAGTGTGACCTGCCATCTTAGTGTCTACCAGCTTGTAACAATCTCTTATTGTTTGCAGATTTGTTTACCTAACAAATTGATTCCTATGTTGTGAAGAAATTATTTTGAATGACAATCTTGTCAAAGGATATAGAAGGATATCAAAAGTGGTTTGCTAAAGAGGTTTATCATCATCATCATCATCATCATCATCATCATCAGCTTTATTGAAGAGACTCTAGGTCCATTTTTAAAAGACATACAACGCTCAAATATAAATAAGAAAAAGGCAAGTATACCAATGTTTCCATAGAGGTGACTGGTATATCATAGGTTATTATAGTGCCTAACAGTTTAGGACCCTCATGATGAGCGCTGCTGGGTTCTTCCAAGAGTTTCTAGCGCCTGAGAATGACTCATTTTTAATGACAAGATATTGCAATAATATTGTCCAATTACTGACATATTTTAAACGGTTTTTTTCAGAGCTGTAAAATGTGACAGCCGTTAAAGATGCTGCATTAAATCTTAGCATGGTTCTGCTAATAGCCTATAGCTCTTAAGGTGGAATGTTCAAATGGTGGCTACAAAATACGTGAAATTGCACTGTACTGCCGACTACAAATTATACGTTTTATTGATATAGATGTTCCTTTTAAGAAACAACGTTAGAGGCATATAATTAGAAAAAAAACCTTAACATAGAGGAACATGATGCACAATCTGCAGTTGTTTCTAGGATACATTTTTCAGCAATCAATTGCGGTCTCAGAATGAGTCCTTGCCCAAAAGTCAAACTGGTCTGTCGTTGTTCATGTGCAAACCTATTAACCTTGTTTTCTAGACAATTACATAATAGTCAAGTTCCAACTTGGCTTATGTTTTCTGATGCTGGTATGGCAGTGAGAGTCTGTTGGGTATGGGCAATATTGCACATACTACGTTTTTTTCAATGTCCTTAAAATGCTGACATAAACATAATCACGTGCACTTAAGATAATGAAAACACCTTATCCGTGATGGCTGTGTACACCAGTCTCCTTAAACATGACTAATACTGCCCTTCACCCTGTTTTCTAAGTGTTTGCACTTCATCACAGTTATGCTCATAACTTTATACTTTATGATGAGATGCCTTTGTTCTCTCTTTGCTCATATCCCCAGGTGTCTAAAGAGCAGAGGGAACACCTGAGGAGTTATGAGCTCAAGGGTATCCTTGATAATTATTCTCCGAGTTAAAACAGGCTCACTGCAGCAGAATATAGGAACAGCCGACATTTCAAAGTGAGATTTACATACTGCATCCAAAAGAAACTAGGATTGTAATCCCCAAAAGCATATTGTTCATGCACGAACAAGCATTTTTTACATTTTTAGTTGCAACATCCTATAATGATCCAACTCAAGTGTATGACTTGTGTCTCCTTAACCTAGTTTAACTGATAAACTAAAGTACCAGCAAAGTCACATCTATAGTAGTCCCTGCATACTGTAGCTACCCTGGGACAATAAAGGAATCCACGAGGGACCAATCCTTTCCAGCCAGTGTGTCATGAAGATAGGATATTCAAAAAAGGAGCATTGGGTGACAGTGATGTATAGCCTATTCGCCGTTGGGAGCATCGGCACATTTCGTTGTGTGTGTTGCTCCCAATGAGTATTCTGCTGCTCCACTTTTTGAACCTGCGCTATTAGTGAGACTTTAAGAGTTGGTATTAAAAGTAATTGCAGTTAGGCTGCAGCCTATCTATGATGTATGTGTAGCTCCACATTGCCTCACAATGTAACCTTTACTTAAATATACCCAATGGTGTCGTATTAGCAGAACATTTTTTCCCTACTAATGGAGAGAAGAAAGTAAAAACTGGGTAAAAGCAGGCAGGGATAAAGTTAAAGTATGCTGTGATGTGGGATGATGACCTATAGTGTCACATCAAACTTTTTGACACCAAGACCAATTGAAACAAAAGCAGTTATCCTCGGTGACTATAGCTGCTCCTCTGTCGTTGTATTTTTTCATTATAGAACTCCGCTCTGTCAAATGGTCTGCAAAGCACTATGAAATCAGTGGCCATGAATCATTAAGCCTGCACAGACTTCTGTAACCTACTGTAATAAAGTATAATGGTGCACCCCAGCCTCAAGGTCAGTCATTGCGAGAAAGACGCCGGTGTGCAGTCAAGTGCATCAGCCTCCCTTTTGCATTCACTTAATCCCTCCGTTGTTCCCTAACGTCTTCTGGACAGCAGCTCACCTTCTTTCAAAGGCAATGCAGATCCTCACCTAGGGGTTGTGACACCAGGTTTGTTCTCGGTGTAATCAAGTATACTTCAAAGGACTTCAAATGAAATGCACATCAGAATACATGAGAAAGCTAGGTGACTGAAAAAGAGAGGCTGTTTTGAGTTGAAGAACTGTGATGGGTAAATGAGGAGAGTAACCGTCATGCTTTGATGTGCGCTCTTGTTATATTAAATCTCCAAACAAAGCACCAGATTAGATAGGGCCATTACCATTTGCAAATTAGAAAAGCAGATACGGCTGGCACTCACAAATTGGTGAAGGAAGCAGGTAATGTTGGATAATATCGGCCATTCTTTAAGACAAGATGTTTTGTTAATCAGGAAACATTTCTAATCAAGCTGTACTGCAAATGATTTATGTTGTTTGTAAAAATTAACCGTTGAAGTTGGGATAGAGTAGATAAGAGCATACTATTCCCTGTAAGTGTGAAAATTACTCTGTCCTTTGTTTAAATGTGGGGTAGGTAAGTTTGAGAAACCGGCTTGAGATACACTTTTTGTTATATTCCATGGAATGCTCTTAACATCCCGATAGCGATGAATATCTTAAGTGCTTTGACAAAAAATCCATAAAAAATGTCATCTGTGGAAGCCGTAGTACTGTAAAAAGCACGACCAATCATCTGAGCCGGCCCGGCTAAAATGATTGGATGGCCTACCTGCCTGTCAGCCTTCCATCTGTGCACAAACTTATCTCGTGCTCTCATTGGTCATGTGCGCGCTCGTGTGTGTTGGAGGAGGGGCTCTGTAAGGAAGTGGCAGATTTTTTCCAGTTGTGTATTTTCAAATCCTAGCGCACTCGAGCTGGTTTCTCCAAAATTACCTACCCCACCTTTAAATCAAATGATCACACACTGCTTGGGTTGTTAACAGGCTGCTGTGTGCAGTTTACGGATGTAGTGTTGTGTGATTAGGGGGTATTTAGGTTTTTCATCTTTAAACAGTTTCCACTAACAGTCATTGTGTGAGCTGTGAATGAGCAAAGTAAGTAACATGACTTTAAGTAAGTCCACTTATGTGCAACATGTCGATGATCCAAAAGAAGCTCTGTGTACGTTATAGAGAGGTCATTACTCTCTGGCTTGTCTCTGTGGATAATTCCCAGCTCCGCTTGCCTGTGGCGAAGCCCGAGAGCAGTGAGGAGCCGAACCCTGACCGAAGGGCCTCCTGGCAAGACCCTCATTACCCACAGTGCAGGTGTCCTGCTACCCAGAATTCAACTGAACAGGAAAAGCATACTGCTGCTTGATGCTGCACTGGATCAGCTCTTATATTGGACAGGTGCAGATATGAATGTCATAATAAGGAACCACACTAGGAGCCAATCGCATCAATGTGAAGTTTCCAGTTCATTCCTACAAATCATGGCTTCATAGTGTAACTCACGTGAATATGAAATAGGAAGTGATGAGCTCACCATGACAAATGAAAGAGTCTTCTTAGAGAAACTGTGCTGACATTGAAATGTAACATGCAAAAGGGGAGGGGGGTCAGCGTTAACACTGTAAAGGAGAAACAGACCCTATACACAGGACTGCAGGACGTTATTTATGAATTCTCAAGCTCAGCGATGTAATCATAACTCCGAATCATATTAGTATTTTCTATTGGATAGGAACTCTGACCAACAGCTCATGAATAAGAAAAACAGAAACTTTACAGCTATGTTAATGGGATTCATACACGATGAATGTGCAAAGGGGCAAGTGTTACATTTGTATACAACATTTTTGCATGGTTGACCACAGTCATCAATCATTTCCACCTTGAAGGTTAGTGAAAACCCCAGGGTGAGAGTCGTTATATATATATATACAGGACTGTCTCAGAAAATTAGAATATTGTGATAAAGTTCTTTATTTTCTGTAATGCAATTAAAAAAACAAAAATGTCATACATTCTGGATTCATTACAAATCAACTGAAATATTGCAAGCCTTTTATTATTTTAATATTGCTGATTATGGCATNTATCTTTCATTAACAGATCTACTTATCCTTTAAAGCTGAAATATGTTTCTCTTAGTTTTGTCAAGAGGAATTATGTTTCAGACTACTGGATCTTAAACATTGATTGGAAATCTAGCAGTCTAACACTCAACCACAGATATATCAGCAAATGATGATAGCCTAAGTGAGTTTTACAAAATAAAAGTTTAAATGAGGTACACGTTTCAGCTTTAAAAGGACATAAATATCTTACATTCCAATCCTAGTGCTGTATATCGTTTTCATGATGAAAGATTGAGCATAGCTGCGGCAAGAATGTGTTTAATACCTAAAATGCTATGAATTTGAGATAAATCCAATGACCTAAAAGGGAAAGTATCCAGTGTTTCACCGCTAACTGCCATAGCTCTTTTGTCTGATGAATACTCAAAGTTTCAGAGTATTCAACAGTGTACATTTTTAATACAAGCAAAAGTGGCTTGAGCCAAAAACTCAAATAACTTCTGCTGATATGTTTATTATCAGCAATTTCATGAAAGCATTTAAAAGTGAAATACCTCATCTTAAAGTGAAACTCTTCATACAGTATGAACAGTGCTACAAAAAGACTTTGTGGACACCGTGAATATGCACTATGTATACTGTACTGAATATTGGCTTTAGTGCAAAGTAACAAACATAGTCCAACATATTCAAACTAATTGCCAGCTTTGTTTTTATGTTTGGCAGCTTTGGGTAAAAATAATTTGTATTAAATGTTTTATTTGGCAAATATTTGATTTCCTACCTATTCAACTACAGATGGACCTGCTCATAGCTTTTACGTACCGTTTTTTGCATCATCAATATACACCTTTACTCAGCCTTAACAGCAAAATGGTAAGTTTGTGTTGCAAACTGATTTCATACACAAACAGTCTCTGGATATCTCTGTGCACTCAGCCTTATAAATACATGTATAATTCAGTTTTTAGTTCCTGGAAAATAAAATATAGTCGTTACTTATGTTTGAGTTCACATTAAACATGTGTTAGGATGATTGCCACTGAGCAGGACTCAGAACACAGCATATTAAGTTCATTTCAAAAAACTAAACTGGTTAGATGAATGCGTTGGCATTTATCAACCGACTTTATAGTCCAGTTACATGTACAGTATCCTCATTCGAAATGCCTCATTTTTAACTGAAATATTGTACATTTGAAATTTTAAACTGAACCTTGTACTTGTTTTAAGTCAATGTCAATGGTCTGATTTCAAGTAATGCTTAGTTGGCACATTTGTAGCCGGGTAAAATGTGTGATAATGGTGATCTTTGGAAAATAAATGATAATAAATTATTGTTTTTTGGTATATCATCGCACTGGATCATATTTATTTTATTCAGAAGTTTGAGGAAGAACCAAATCTGCCGTTGCACTGAAGCTGCTGTCAGGTCCATGAACACTGAACTCTCCAAGGATTTAGCACACAAACTGGGTAATTAAATGATGTTGCTTTTTTGTTTAAGAAATCCTTTTACAATGTGACTTTCCTGTGGAGTGGTTGGTGTGAACAGTGTGAAAGTGAACAACAGCAACAATCTGTGCTCTTCTTCTAGTCTTCTATACTGGAGGTGTTGCTAAATTGTGTCATATCACAAAAGTTAACAGTGCAAACTACAAAAACTACATCAAGTCTCCCTGGGGTATAGAGCAGTCCGGTGATGTAAAAATGAATTACTTGTTGGATGAACACATGTTCACCTCAGATATCTCCTTAAGAGTGACTTTTCTTCACTCTGCTGTGAATATGTTAAGTGATTAAACAGAAGGAGATTTCAATTAAAATCATCTTCCACTTGGATGGCTTTGTGTTCATTAAAATGGATCAACCACTTAATCATTGCTATGGCCCTGTCATATGCAGGGGAGAGCACTGGGATACTCTGGTTCCCTGTATTATCTCAAGTTGTCAGTGTGCTAAAGCTGAGATTGGATTGTCACGGATACACTAGTGCCTGAAGACTGTTCTGTACTTCTGTGTTTCAATTTAACTGAAAACTTGTTCCATTTTACAAGACTGGTAAATTATAAAAAAAGAACCAAGTCTTCCTGATATTACTATATGTGTTTCCTTTTGGGTGGAAATAGTTCTTTGTTACCCTGAGGCATTATGTCAAGAGCATTTATTTTCACTGCTTGTTTTTTCCTTTTCATATTTGTATTTTCTCAGACTGGCCTGTGAAGAACTCCATCCAACCCCTTTGTTCAGGCTGTGTATCACTATGAAAGCACTTCCAAATGACACTCCACTTTATTAACATACAGTTTATAAAGTGTTATAATGCCAGAGGACATTTAGTGTGATTCGAAGGTTGAACGTTAAATCTGTGGCTCCATTTATACAGCGACCAAACACAAGTTGATATTGAAAAGTAGACTCCTGCCGTCCCGAGCCCATTCGCCATCCCCTCATTTATAAATTATTCAGTCAATGGACAGAGACAATTTAAATGCCATTGAAAAGCCACAGAGTAAAAAGTGCTGTGAGTTGTACCAACTAACGGCAGAACTAGCCCGAGTGCTCGCTCGCTAATTAAGTTCATCCCTAAGCCCCTGAAAGACCCAGTCAGGTGTAATTAAAATGGAGCCTGTGACAGCCATGGCATTTGTCAGAGCTCCCCAGCAGTTTAAATACCAGCACTGACAGAAATGTCAAACAGATAGTAGTGGCTCGTTTCCTCTTCAGTGCTGCACTCACACAAACACACACACTGAACCATTGCCTCGGTTATGAATGCTCGTTGATAACCTTTAGGATTCCCTGAACAGCAAAAACTACAAATTCTCTCCCATTATTCACAGAGGGAGGTCCATATTTATTGACATACAGATCTACTCGACATGTCATGGTGCAATCTACTTCATAGTGCCTCCTCTCCTTAATCTCAGAGACTCGGAACAAACTGGTAATTGCCTCGGATCATGCGTCTCTCGATGTCACTTTAGAAATTGATGGCAGCTTTGATCTTTGATATGATAACTGCTGTGTTGTTATAATTGGTCGTATCATGCCAGCTGTAGCTGTGTGTATGCAGGTGATATGGACCGACTGCTACTGCTGAGCCAGCTGTTCTGAAGGAATATGGCTCTATCAAGCAGAAGACAATATCAAGTCCGCTAATAGAGGATTATGGGGCATGGAATTACCTAACAACTCATCACAAAGTCACCACGCTACAATCCCAAGAGAATAGAGGATGTCTGAACAAAGGTTTATTGACAAACCATCCAATAGATGAGATAATTGAGTCTAGACAAAACGAGGTGACTAACCAACAAGCCGACTGCTTTCCACCCAGCTACGCTACTAGCATGGCTGCTCAGATATTCTACATGTACTTCAAACCTCGGAGGATCTAGGCTGCAGAAAAGTTGAAAACAGTGGTGCATTGATCACTTCAGACTACAGTAAGTTGCCTCATATTGCAATATATAAAAACATTTTTCTTTTACCCACAGAGGTTGGAAGTGCAGACATTCTCATACAAACAAGTTGAGAGCCTCTGGAATTTCAGTTATGCTGTAACAAACAAGTGTCTTTCACATTCAGTTCACTCATTTCCAGCATAACACCATGCAGAAATAACTGGTTTATTGCCAAGTGTTTAAAGCCAACTGTGAATGTAATACCGAAGTTACACAAGTCAATAGTTTTAGGAATTAGTTTGAAAGTCAATTCTTCTGTTGTCTCACTATTTATTTAATCACAGCTCTGTGTATTGTAACTCTCTGGCGTGTGTGTGTGTGTGTGTGTGTGTGTGTGTGTGTGTGTGTGTGTGTGTGTGTGTGTGTGTGTGTGTGAGATTGGCAGAGATCTTATATTGCTTCTGTGAACCATTTGGAGTTTGTTTCTTTTCACACCCCATGTTTTATGTGTCATTTGTTGTTTCATTATCACCCCAACCAAATGCATTGGGGGACCTATTAAACAAAAACCTGTGAATATTTTAGAGCATAATTAGAGCTCTAATTACAATTCATTATTCATAAAACGGGTCAGCCAAACTGCAATACATACTGCAGAGGTCTTAAACAAGTACTATTTGGATTAGAATTATGTATAATAGTCTCTAAAACATATTGTATTAAGGTTATGCCTAAACAGATATACTGTATGCTTGTATATTATTCATTGACACATAAAGCATATTTTAAGAGCTGTATTATACCCTCTGTTGGAAACATAATCTATGCTACATTTGCTCACACTATTATTCAAATTATACAACACATAAAAAAGGAGCCTGGCTTCGCTCATATTGCTTCAATAACTCTTTTCTCTGGTCGTTTAAATCCTGCTTCAACTTTGGCTCAATGCAAGTCCTCAGATCTTTAATAAAATGCATTAAGATTTTTACTGCCCCTCTCAGCCCTACATACAAAATACCCATCACGTTTCTTAGATACTAGTATTTGAAGTCTGTATATACAGGACTGTCTCAGAAAATTAGAATATTGTGATAAAGTTCTTTATTTTCTGTAATGCAATTAAAAAAACAAAAATGTCATACATTCTGGATTCATTACAAATCAACTGAAATATTGCAAGCCTTTTATTATTTTAATATTGCTGATTATGGTATACAGCTTAAGACAACTCAAATATCCTATCTCTAAATATTAGAATATCATGAAAAATGATACTAGTAGGGTGTTCAACGAATCACTTGAATCGTCTAATTAACTCGAAACACCTGCAAGGGTTTCCTGAGCCTTGAAAAACANAAGAAAACTCAAAAATCCTATCTCAAAAAATTAGAATAGTTCCTCAGACCAAGTAAAAAAAAAAGATTTATAACAGCTTTCAAATGTTTGATTGTGTTTTGCTGTTATAAATCTTTTTTTTTTACTTGGTCTGAGGAACTATTCTAATTTTTTGAGATAGGATTTTTGAGTTTTCTTAAGCTGTATGCCATAATCAGCAATATTAAAATAATAAAAGGCTTGCAATATTTCAGTTGATTTGTAATGAATCCAGAATGTATGACATTTTTGTTTTTTTAATTGCATTACAGAAAATAAAGAACTTTATCACAATATTCTAATTTTCTGAGACAGTCCTGTATAAGATCCAGTAGTCTGAAACATAATTCCTCTTGACAAAACTAAGAGAAACATATTTCAGCTTTAAAGGATAAGTAGATCTGTTAATGAAAGATACAAGCAAAAAGCACGAGACCCACTGACTCACGTTGTGTTGCAATTAGCAAGTTAACATAATAGATAAAAGAAAACAATAAACTTCTCTTAATATGACATTCAACCATTTTGAGTATATGGTTACGTAACATAAATATGAAAATAGAATTGAAAAGATAAAAATGTTTATAAGTAATAAAATAATTATATAGTCGTCATTTCATAGAAAATGTTTTCCCCGCATAGTGATGTGAAAAACAATATTGAAAAAACATGAAGAAAATGCCATGACAACACTGATAAATTCTTTACAAAATGCTTTTTGGGTTACAAAGTGTGAAAAATATTCCTATTGTCCTCATAAAAACGCCACATTGAACGAGGCAAGTATATTATACCGCATGGGGTAGAATGTGAGTGTCAGTTTTATACAGTAGTGACTGATAGGAAGGCGTTGTGCACCTTAGCCCCCCCCTCAGGGGCCTTGGTACCGTGAGTCATCAGCTCCTGGATGGTCATCCAGTTGTCCAGGATCTTCTTGTTGCGTTTCTTCAACATCTTCTTCTGGCTGAGCTCAATAATGCTGACCTCCTTGCGCCCCTCGCTGCTGCTCTGAGGGTTCTCCTTTAAACTCTCCAGCCGGCTGCGCTGCATGAACTCTCGTCTCTGCCTCTGTTCTTTTGCTCTGACCAGATGCTGCTTTCGTTCCTCTTTACTCCAGTACCTCCCCATCTTCATTTCACTCATTGCATCATCATCGGTGGTCATTCCCCCGCTGCGCTCCTCTTTAATCTTCAGGGCTCGCTCCCTCAGGATCTTGTCTCTCACAGGCCTCTTGGTGATGTAGCGCGTGCCGTCACTGCGGATCTTGACCTTCCACTCCATCTTGTTCTCATTATTGGGCCTCTGAGGCTCTTTGCACACGCTGAGCAGGCTGAGCTGGCTCTCAGCGTATTCAACAGCTGAGTGCTGCTGGATCAGCTGCATGTAGCTCTGGTAGTGGCGCGCATGTGCGGGGATGTTGACCTGCCTCTGCTGGGAACTGTGGGATGGAGAGAAGTATGGAATCTGGGAAGCAAGTGACTTTACTTTCCCACTGCTCTCCTCCTCAGCCTGAGAAGTCTGGTTGGACTTCGAATGATTGCTGTGGTCAGGGCTGCTACTTTTCCCTGGGACTGCAGCACTGTATGCTGGAATGGGGCTCGGGCTGAGAGAAGGGCCACTGGCAAGTCCACTGCGGAGGTTCCTCTGGTTAGTGAGGCTGACCATCCTCTGTAGTGAGTGCTCCGGCGAGCGGTCCATTGCCAGAGGGGTGCTTCGTGAACTTTCCGCCGTGTTATAGGCACTGGAGCTGTCCTTGTCCGATTTTTCCAGCCTCCCGTTAATGTCAATAAGTTTACCCCTGGACGGGTCACTACGATTGAGGCTTTGGTTTTTAGTGGAGGGGGCCGAGTGTCCTGTGGAGGGAGACTGCTGGCCCTTACGAAGGTTGTGCGCCTGCATGATGTTCTGACACTCTAGTTCGATGCTGCGCAGCTCGTCGTTGAGCATCCGCAGCTCGTGCTGCACACCGCCCTGCTCCCGGATGCTGCACTCGATGGTGCTGCGCCGGCTGTAGAACAGGTCGTACTCACCGCTGTTGCGGATCTGACACTTTAGCTCCAAGAGCTGCTGGAAACGATCCCCCTCCGACTCATCATCGTCCTCATCGTCTTTGTCCTCCAGCCGCGTGGAGCCCGTGCTACGGTGTGTGTCCCGATTGTCTCTCAGGCACTGGGACAAACGTTTCTGGATGTGTGCCAGGACATTATGCTCCGAGCTTTCCATTCTGTCCTTTATACTTAGTACGTTATCCTTATGATGGGGGAGTGTTGAGCAGGTGGGCTTGTCATCTTCTGCTCTCATCTGAAAGAATAAGAGGAACAAGAGCAAACATGTTTATAGATATACGGCACTTATAAAACATGCAGGAATATGATAGTCTTCTTTCTTTTAATGATCTACATAAGGATTTGTATTATCATATTTAACTTTTGCAAAGCCTGTTTTAAATATAAGTGGGTATAAGGATGTTTTCAAAAATATTTCCAAGTATGCTTGCAAGTATGCTTCAAGTGATCAAACGTATCGTATATGTCGTAATGAACTTAGAATGGTACTATGGTGTTTTCCAATAGTTTCATGTTTGCCTTCCTTTGTATGGAATTAGGACACAAAAACAACAACATCAACAAAAACAGCAAGATTTAAGAGTTCATGAAGAACAAGCCTATTCTGAATTCTCCTGAAGGATTACATGTGCTGTTGTGTGAAACTCTGTTGTACAGCTCTGTTTCTTTAGGGATTGTTTCCTCTCTGCCTCGTCTTTGAAGTTGTATTCATACAGTATGGATTTTTGTAGCGTGCTATTCTCTCAAGAAAACAGAATTTTAAAGTATGATTAACGAATGTTTGGAATTTCAATGTTTCAATGGTCCCCTTGCATAAATATTCATAATCATTATTTTATTCATATTTCAATAAGGGCAAAGCCTGTTTTGCAAAGAAAGTCAATGAAGAGTTTGATTTCCTCTGTAGTATATCTGTAGTCAATTCAATTAACAAGTTAATATGGATTGTGAATAATGACCTAATACAGTCAAAGCAATTACTGGCCCGTCTAATGTAGGATGTTCACAATGGGTAGTATAGTCTTTCAATCAAAAGGAAGGTTGCATCAAATTATTTAGATTTCTTTCAGCTTTTAAGGCTTTATTCCTATTGAACGGAGCAAATGTCTTAAACCAAGACAAAAAAAACTTTTTTATAGACTCGCTAATCCAGTTACAGCAAATGTTTTGCCGCTGTCTGACCTGCTCATTCTCCTGCTCCTCCTGTAAGGCAGCCAATTCCATCTCCTCCCTCTGCTGCTCCTCCAACATTTCCATCTTCAGCTGCTCCAGGAACTCACTGTGCTCATCATCCAGCCAGGCCTCCTCCAGCTAAGGGTGAATGAAAAAGGAAAACATATGGAGAGAGAGTGAGACAGGGGCGAGTGTTATTTGTCAAGGCCTAAAGCTTGTGGCGACACGGTGTCTCAAAACAAATAGTGGGGCGTTCCAAATGGATGCCCAAATAGGATTTTCTGAAGAGAAAAAAAAAACAGGCATGGTTTTGAAATAAGAAGCCACAAGCATTAATATGGTATGGTGTTCGACTGATATATAGGTCCCTGTTTCATAAGCAACAAAAGGCATCCCCTCATCTTTAAAACATGTAGTGTAATCTTAAAATCAACCCAATACAATTTAATAGACATAAGACTGCCACCTTTGACCTATTTGCTCCACACCATCCATCATTTGTTTGTCTGCTTGATGCGAACCAAATGGGATCCATATCTGAAGATTTGAGATTTACTACTGAGAGACACATTTAATTACAAAGAGTCTACTATTGCTGCTGGCTCATCTGCACTGCAGCAGAGTCCTTTCACTTATTCGCCATCGGCCTTGGGCCTGAACTCACTCCACATTAGCATGCCATTAGCTTTTATGGCTTACCGTTGGAAGTCAATTACAGTGGCGCTACATAAAAATAAAATATGATGAGGTGTCTCAGAGGTGGCTTCCACTAAGAGGGGTTCTGTCGGCGGGGAGGGTTGGCTACCCTGGACTGCTAAGGTTTACTCTGAGCAAATATACTTTAATGGAAAAGACCAAGCTTCAGGGCTCTCTGGATTGCATGCTTCCTTTACTCATGTTCGGACCACAATAAGTGTTTAAGTCAGAGGCTAAAAGTATGTCAGCGTGATGTTACTCTGTGGTCATTTCTCACCTGCAATTCAGGTCTGGCAACCAGCAGTATGATGTTCCTACTGCCGTCATTGGCGAGGGCAGCCATTGCTTCCTCTCTGTCTTGTACATCTTGGCCATTAATCTGAACATGTCGACAAATACAATATCCAAAGTCACAATAAAGTCACACGCAAGACAAACATTTAAGTATTTGAACACAGGCACAAACAATCCAATACAGAAGCCCCTATTAACAACAAAGTACCACAATAAAAGTGGCAATGCACATAATGCCCTTTTCCCCCAGGAAAGTTGTAAACACCCTGTGATGCTCTCTAATACGGCGCAGGACACAGCAGTGATTATGAATGGGACAGTGGCCGGGGGCGGACGGAGCTGTTGTGTTCACCAAAGTATCCGGCAGCGCACATGCATCTAGCCGTACAATTAACTGGCCACTGACAGGGGGCGTCCATCTTTTTGCAGGAAGAGTAATGGCCCTGTCACTGGTGGATAATAGTGCCACAGTGCGCTCACACACACACACACACACACACACACCCTCCCTCCCGGCTCAAATCAGTCACACAACACAAAGGGTAGACACCAGTATACTATTAGTATTGAACAGTGCTTATAAATCCGCCCCACGTATCAAATAATCACCTGCGCAGAATAACGCCTTAACTTTAGTACTTCATGACGAGTACATTGTATTTTGTGCATCTCTAGTTCCTTATCTTCTGTATTATTAACTATAAACAAGCAGTACATAATCCCATAGCATGGCCAACTCTTACAAACATTTAATATGAGATCATGTGAATTACACTTGAACCATCTTTAAATCATGCATTTGGTTGAACGGTGCAACGTTTTTTTTTTATTGCATTCAATAGCATATCGATGTCAATTAGAATTTTACAGCAGGAGCAGCGAACTGTTCGAATAACAATTATCT
The DNA here is from genome assembly GCF_000735185.1 of Notothenia coriiceps. Lineage (NCBI taxonomy): Eukaryota > Metazoa > Chordata > Actinopteri > Perciformes > Nototheniidae > Notothenia > Notothenia coriiceps. Next base: position 336,389 of record NW_011367637.1, on the reverse strand, counting down.
AATAAACCTGGGAAGTTAGTGAAAAGTGCTGGTGAAGATACTAAGCATCTTGCAAACTAAAGAGCCTTATGTTTCCCTCAGGAGTTGCTGGTGACCCAAACAGAGCACAAAATGCAGCAAACATACTTTTATTTTCATCTGGAGGCTTAATGCACAGCAGGCAAATGCTAATGTTGTTCTTAATTTATTAATAGCCAATTGTTTGCCTTAACAATAATAATATGCTTGACATTACAATTAGAGGCTATTACTTGTTTCAACAAAAACAATAATTACCGCCCTCTCCCATAGAGGAAACACTATAGAGCCTCAGCCCCTAACAACTGCTGCTGCTGGATTGCAGCACAGATCCTCATGATCTCAGGCCTGGAGATGAAGCTAGGGGCTAATAACAGTCATAGCCTCTCAGCTGTCCCACAGGAGGCAGTGAGCTGCAGCACAGCACCATCCTGAACTAGAACTCTTAAAAACCCCTGTTGGTGCTGAGTCTGTAACTAAAACAGCCATGGGGGCTATTCTCCCCCTAACAGTCACAGTGGGGGCATGTTCCCCCTTTAATGTGCTGCCATTAAAAATGAATGGGCTCTCGTGCTGGGAGACAGTGGTTGAGTCGGACAAAATAAAAGCAGCTTTTTATGTTGAATTTAATGAAAGCTGGTGTAGAGGGGGCCATGAGAGAGTGGGTCCTACTGTACCTGTAAAATACGGTCGCCCTCTCTGATGCGTCCATCTCTGGCGGCGATGCTGTTTGGACAGATCTGTGAAGGTAGAGGGAACAAAATAATGGACTTTCAATCTTCATGCGAGAGTATCAGAGTGCCTGGCGATGTTTTAACTCATTATATAGACATCACCCAGATACTAGACATGTCTAGACTGTTGTTAGTAATGTGAGCAACACACAATAGGTGTGCTGACGTGGGAAGACCTTGGATGTCAAATGCCTTTCCTGCAGCTGCCTGGTCAGTTTCCAAAGCCATTTTCCCCCTGAGCATCACCTTTATCATTTAAGTACTCTATAGCGCCCGCCTTAGTTGTTATATTCTGGCAGGTTTATATAGCACCAGCCTCTGCATAGAGCATAAACAGCCTGTTACTCTGCCCCGATACATGATGCACCTGCTCCTCCTGTAACTAACGCCAGTAAACAAGGGGGCAGGACACTTTCAGCGGCCAATCAATCGGCGTCTGGGGCCATTTCTTTCACTCTCTGCAACAGGCAGGATTTCTGGAGCTAGTAAGATGCTGTGATACTCCATCTTCATGATAGTCCACTCTTACACAGAGGAACACTCATTAAACTGGGAGGAAGGTCACTAACAGGAATATAGGGAACGGGGGAAATTGAAGGTAATCTTTCTTCACCTAAACCCTGAGTGACCTACAAGTGGAAACTGATTTATAGGAAAATAGAGGAATGTATTAACTGTTGAAGATATCATCGTGGGTGGTGAATTGGCTTTGGTTACATATGGAACACAAAAAGAAGGTCTGGAGATTGACTCTTTCTGGTTGGTTTTCTGACTGAGTTTAAAACAATGGCAAGGAAGACATTTTTTATCTGAAGTAAATATTACAATCTTTGAATTTTAGTGTCAATGAGTGTAGCTTGGCTATATGCTGGTGTCCTATCCAGGCAGGCCTTTTGATCTATGCATGCTGGTATTAAGTCCAGACCATGAATGGAGTTAAACCGGTAAAGAACATGTATACACCTTAGGATATGAAGCTTTGTTGCACTTGTTCGTCTAAATTATTTAACCACTGAGGCACGATAAAAACAAAGGGAAATAAAAGTATCTTAGGAATCACAATTAAAGACAATGTTGCCTTTCATCAAGTGCTTCAAAGGTGGGAAATCAAGCTTGTTCTAAAGTGACCTTGCATTGTACTTGACTCCATGTTGATGTGTTCTCAGTTCTTACGCAAGATCAGAGTAATACTTTCTCTAACACATCCTGTATACAGTGACATTCAGCCACCTTATCTAAATGCGGCACACACTTTAAGCCCTACTTTTTTACAGAAAGAACACCTAAGGAAGCTGCCAAGAGCCACGGACCAGTGATTTATATTCGGCTCAGATCTCAAAGCAAACACCTTGCAGGGTCCGAGTCAACTTCAAACGAATGGGGAGAAAGTTGAGCAGAATAGAGAGCTGTATTTCATATTCTACTAACAAGAGATAAATGCATGCAGGAGTAGTTTTGGTATTATGCATCTCACAGCTTTACAACTATGACGAGACCTGAGAGTGTTTTTTGTTGTTGTTTTTCCTCAATTTATATTTAACCGGCTCATGTTGTTCAATAATGTCATTTGAAATAGCTTTACTTTATAGAGAAACCTGCTTCACTCACATGAATACTAAATGAAATCATACATTGGGAGATGAATATTAAATGTCGCAAATGATTTAGTCTTGGAAATTGAGCTTTTTCAGTTGTTTAGGCACTTTACTAAGGCACTGTGATCTAGCCATGATAATTGTCAGTTTCTAAAAGAGAGTATATGTAAATGTGAGACTTCAAAGAAATGAAATAAAGATATGCATATAACTGTAGAATATGCATATACCTTTTGCCCTGAGAGTATTCTTATTTTAATTTTTCAAAAAGCTAGCAGCCCTAGCTAGGCTGGTTGGCAATACAAATCTAGCAGGAGGCAGATATATTTCTCCAGGAGCAAAGCAGAGTCGAGAAAAATAAAAGAGGTATGATTCAGTGTTATTTGAGAATGAAAACTTTTTATGTGAAAAGTTGGGGCTTCCTCACGGCAACTGAAGCTGGAGGATGCAGCGTGTACGGTTTTATATACATGTGGCATGGAGAAATGAGTCCAGGAAGGACAGCAAGCAGCAAAGGTAAGGGGTGTGATGCATTTTTATAAGAAAACAAAACAAGAGACACGTTGCAAAAACAGAATCCAGCACAATAATAGTTTTGTCTCAATTATCTTGTTTTAATAAGTTATAAAAAATATAATAAAATGAATTAGCCAGCCCTACTTTCAACACAATTCATTCATGTCTCTTAACCTGAAGAGGAAGGTTTCTACCCACCTCACTGACATAGATGGCAACATCATCCTCTTCATCTGTTCTGTAGCAAAGAGTTAGCCCCAACTTCTCTTGGCTGTTGAGTCGACACAATTCCACTTCCTAAGCAGACAAGAGGGAAAAAACAGAACAATGTAAAACATTTACAAAAACTCTACAGACATGCATGCCTGGCATAGCGCTACTTTAAGCTAAATGCTATTGCCTCCATGCTAACAATAAACATGCTGGTGTTTAGTGGCTTTAAACTTTACATTACACAGCAAACATCTTAGTTTAGTGTGTGAGCATGCTAACATTGGCTTATTTGCTAAATAAAGTACAGTTGAGTTTAAGCTGTAGGTGGTGTCATTACTTCAAGAAGATAATAATGTCCGAACCAACTTTTATAGCAACCTATTTAATAGTTGTCGAGACATCTCAGTTTGAGCAAGAGGTACACAAACAGACATTGCCATTCCTAGCACAAAGTCAAGTTTTCAACCTTGGAATCAGCATTTGATAAAACAATCACACCACAAGATCCATTTATTACATCAGACAATTATCTTCGAGTGTCCAGTGAAATCTTCGGTCAAATTTAAATTCTTCTGAACACTTCAACGATTTCTCTTTCATAGTGGCTTGAAGCTCTAAGAATATGAATTCACAAACATTAAATTGAGTTGTTTGAGTGAAAACTCCAAAATAGCTACTAAACCAACCTTGTGGTGTTATTGTTTTGCAGACCTAAAGGACCATTTAATGAGGAAGGAGAAACTGATTTGAAACTCCAAATATATTCTGTACACTTTCAATACAATTCAAATATTTATGCAAAGCAATGGCTACTTGTAGACTAAGTTCCTGCTCTGCTGCACATCAAATAACAATGTTTTTCAGGTTCCAGCACAACATCTGACTTGTTATTTAGATGCTTATTGAGTCTGCATTTCAAACTCTTTTCTGAGGGTTCTGAGTCTGAAAGTGTTTGATCATGAAAGACATTCTCAGCTCGCAGAGTTTGATCGGTGGGGGCTTTGATAAAATCCAGAGGACCTCAAGTGTTTTTCTTTCAAGCCTTAGCCAAGTTATAAAATATTAGACTATAAATAAACTATAATTATGCTAATGCTACCAGATATACATGTTTGCTGCAGCACTGAAGTATTCCTCATCTTCCCTTGGGGAGATATCAACAAACTATTGAATTACAAATCAGCGGTCGTCATATTTCCCACGAGCCTCTTGAAACAGAGCAAAGTACCCTGGCATCAACATGAATTCCTCATTTAAGTTCATTAATACAAACAAACAGAAAGCGGGAATTGAAGTTTTTCTAGAACTTGAGTGAGTGGCAGTTCGCATTCATCTGATATCTAAATAATGCTGCAATCCGAAAGCAAAAACAACTTTGAATCTCTCCCAAGCTTTGAGACAGTTAATTCACAAACACCACGATACACACTGGGTTTACCACAACAGAGGTGCATCCAAACAGCCAAACAGCACAGGACTATGCTCCATCTCTAAATGCTGAAACATATCAAGGGCGTTGGAGGGATTCAAGTGTGAAATGGCCTCTCCTCCCAAAGTCTTCCTTAGAGCAGAAACGCACCAAATCTCAGCAGCAGGAGCGAGGTGGTTGAGTGGAGAGGAGGATGTAGGTGGTGGTGAGGGCTCTGGTGGGGCTCATATGGGCCTCACAGAGAGATTCATTTCCTCTGTGACAACTGTGGGTTGGCTGGTTACATGTGTCAGATGTGGTAGGGCTTTGGGAATGGCACGAGGGGGAGGTGAAGCCTGACCATGGTGAGATGAGGGGAAGCTGGGGAAAAGGCCAATACATCTGCCAGAGAGCCGCCACCTGCTGCCTCTGGCTACCCCTCCTAAGCTGTTTATGACCCCCCACTTCTTCACACACACACAAACACATCTTTAGGCTCAATTCCCATTTTTTCCCTCTTTTACCTCTGCTAACGTCACATATTGACAGATCATTGAGGTGTTTTCGGACCAGGAAGCTGTGGCTGAACTTGGAGCTTCAGGCTCTGCACTTTCCCTCCTCACCTCATACCTCAAAGACCGCACCTACAGGGTAACTTGGAGAGGGTCAGAGTCTGACCCTTGTCAATTAACTACAGGGGTCCCTCAGGGCTCTGTACTTGGTCCCCTCCTCTTCTCTCTGTACACAAACTTGCTCGGATCAGTCATTAGCCCGCATGGTTTTTCATACCACTGCTACGCTGACGACACCCAATTAATTCTGTCCTTTCCCCGCTCAGAGACCCAGGTCGTCGCACGCATCTCTGCTTGTCTAGCTGACATCTCTCAGTGGATGTCTGCTCATCACCTCAAGCTCAACCTTGACAAAACTCAACTGCTTTTCCTTGCTGGAAAAGATTGTCCCACTCTTGACCTAACAATCAAGATCGGCACCTCTGTTGTTTCCCCGACTCAGACTGCAAGGAATCTGGGTGTGACCCTAGATAACAAACTGTCCTTCACTGCAAACATCGCTGCTACAACCCGCTGCTGCAGATACACTCTTTACAACATCAGGAGAATACGTCCCCAGCTGACCCAGAAAGCAACGCAACTTCTGGTCCAGGCTCTCGTCATCTCACGCCTTGACTACTGCAACTCCCTCCTGGCTGGTCTACCTGCATGTGCCATCCGACCTCTGCAGCTCATCCAGAATGCAGCGGCTCGTCTTGTCTTCAACCTTCCTAAATGTTCCCACACCACACCGCTCCTCCGCTCCCTTCACTGGCTTCCAGTAACTGCTAGAATCCACTTCAAGACACTGGTACTTGCGTACCATGCTGTGAATGGATCTGGCCCTTCCTACATCCAGGACATGACTAAACCGTACACCCCAGCACGTGCACTCCGCTCTGCATCAGCCAAACAGCTCGCTGCACCCGCACTGCGAAGGGGGGCCCAAGTTCCAATCAGCAAAAACACGTCAGTTTGCTATCCTGGCTCCAAAATGGTGGAATGAGCTCCCCATTGACATCAGGACAGCAGAAAGCTTACACATCTTCCGGCGCAGACTGAAAACTCATCTCTTTAGACTCCACTTCGAGCGATATAATTACTTACATAGCACTTATAAAGGACTAGCTTATCTAAAGCCAGTTGAGTAGCACTTGAAATGTTTTTGCTCTATGAAACCGAATGTACTTATATGATTCTGTTTTCTTCAAGTTTGTATCTTCTTGGTCGAATGCACTTACTGTAAGTCGCTTTGGATAAAAGGGTCAGCTAAATGCAATGTAATGTAATGGGCTATGCATAACCCAAAAAAATCCTTATGCTAACACACAAGTTAATTTGAGCAAAGCACACACATTTGCACAGGCGGAGAGAAAAAGAGCTGAAGAAAAACAATGTCATCTGAGGTTTGTGTCGTTTTATCTTTCTCGACAGCCTCCACCTGACGGGGAGCTCAGATCTTTAATTGACTGTCTCAGAAGCGATGACAACTTGAAATCCCGGCTAATACATAAGGATATAGCCTGAAAGAGTGAAGAAGCTTTGGTGCTGAATACCTGAACAAAGTGAGCTGCTAAAATCAGTCTGTAGCTATATTAAGAATATTACTAATAAGCTACCTCCATTTGTTTGAGAAGATATGATTAAGGCGGCAGCATCTGATGCAACAAAGCAGTCATGGAGGTAATGACAGTTACGGAGGTGGCACAAATCTTGCATGCTCACATGAGAAGTTGTGGTATATCTGTGGGAAATATTAAAATCACTAGCAATGTCCCGGAGTCATCTGTCTAAAAATAAGCCACACAAATGAATTGCTGAGACTGAGGCAAAGCAGAGGTGTGAGCAGGTACTACGTCATCCCTACAGTATATAGCTGTTTGCAACAAGCCTCAAGTTACTTCTGACTAATTGATGGTTAGATAAAGTGCAGGGGAACTAGCTAAATGATCAGAGAAAATAGATTGCTACAATTACTGCATGTTGGATGAAACTGGGCAGCTGTATGTGTGGGAGTTGATCTATGTGCAGTAAACATATTTGACCCCTATTCTCTAAAACATGTTCTGTTTCTTTCTTGTTTTTAAGATAGTATTGTGTACAGAAAACACCCACACACACTTAGATGGCTCAGCAAACAGGGGTTGTCTCAGGATCCATCAAATGTGCATTCACCAATCTCTGTCTCTCCTCTTGCCTTTTGATTTTTTTTATTACATTTTCCACGCGAGCTCTCTGCCTCTGAGGCAAGAGATTGCAGCGTGGCACAGGGACGAGGGCTGACAGTAAATTAATGACTGCCATGGCGTGATTAGGGGAAGATTGCCGCCCGCCATCAAAGCACAGTGGATGCTGTCATAATAATTGTGCCTTTGATTACCAGTAATTGAAAAAGCAGTCACAAATGCATGGATGGGCACCACTGGCAGGAAGAGAGGGAAGAAAATCTCCGATCTTGGAGTACTTTTTCACAACCTACCGAAACTAATCAAATGAATGGTTACTAAAATGGTGTTTTGAATGAATAGACATCAGGGGATCCGAGAAAAATGTATGTTTCTGTGTGAAATTCTAGCTTTAAGGCATTTCCTGTGTGTTTCGATAATCTAAACGTAGCCAACCATCGGAGAAGATAGAGACATTTTAGGTATCTGTGCGGAGTCTGGGGTTTGTTCAGCTTCAGGGGTGGCAGAGAAATTCTCTCATTTTCCTAACAAAGGAACAAAATGTTCACTTAAAACGGCTGCCATATCGCATCTTTTAAAGCAGAACTTATTTTAGAAACATTTTGAAATAGCAGATGTTACGGAGAGAGATGCAGTGAAGAATGTTATATGGTGGAATTTGATAATAAGTCCCAATTGAGTACACATATACATAGCAGAATTACAGATGGCCAACAAATGTAAGTATTTTAGGAAAATCTGAGAATAAATGTACAATTTGGTCACTGTAAAACAAGTCAGTAATTAGTATCCTCTACCCACTACCACTGAACATCATTTGAATAAGTCTTAGTTTCAGTGTATGAGACGTATATGTATATTTAGACTGTGTTACTTTCACAAGTACTCTTTTAAGGACATACCCTCTTGTTGAAACAGAATTATCCATGTATGTTATATGTACACAGTATCCTGCTGTCTAGCTGCACTAACCTGGTGTCTTTAATCTTTATATCTTTACAGTTGCATTTAAACCATTTTGAAAACAATCAGTTACCTAGTCGTTTTTTGTCCAGTTTGGGACAGTGTTACAACCTGTGGAGTGTCTGGTTCTTTAAATGCTATATCCTCCACTGTTCACTTGCTAGTTGCTAACTCTGAGCTATCAAATTAGCTGAATTCAGATAGAGACTATAGCAGTCTTTGGTGTATCCTGTGACTGCCTATTTATTAAATACAGGAGCATTTCAATACTGTTTTCACATTTTAAAATATTTGGGAAATATAAAAGGTATACAGAATGTACAATCCCATCACATCTGCCTTCTCTCCACCTCATCAACCACTGTACTCAGGACTCTCACATGTGGATTACCCTAACAGTAACATCAATGTGCTGGTGTAATAGAAAGGTGAATTAGATTTAGATGGTTTCTCTGTGATGTGATGGCAAACTGCTCTCCCCCACTGTGCATTTTCATGTATCAAAAAGTAATTTAAAGAAATGTCTTTCCTTCATTCTCTTTCCTCTCCTTCAGCGGGGGGTTTAGGGATCAGGTTGACTCTAAAAGTGGCTTTTCAGCTTTTCCCTACACCCCCATTACAGCGTTTTCAGTTGACATACAGTAAGTGGGGTCGCATTAGCTTGATATCTAACTCTTCGAGCATGAAATAAAAAACGATGCAGGCCACGAAGCGTACGCAGAATACTAGGATTTGTTAATAGCAATGAGGCATAAAGAGAGGCTTTAATATATTATATTTGTACCTATTTGACACTGGGATCCAAGCGGGTGCACAAATGTCTTTAGGTTGTGGAAAAACAGCTCACGCTCAGTGGGGGGTGGCCTTCAGAAGAAAATTCAAATGAAGCAAATATGGGGAGGGAGGGGTGAGCAATCATCATACATCAGACCAGTAGCTTGCAATATGCTCGCACCTCAATGACTCGGAAATAAAGAATATTGGACCAAAGCAGAGAGGGGAGACAGAGTCTGTTTATCTCTTCCCGTCACAGTTGAATCAGTGCATCAGTATGTATCTATCTCTATGTGTCAGAGATCAACAGCCTTAGAAACATCACCTACCCAACTGATCCTGTTATTTACACCCCAATAATTCTGCAGAAGCAAAGAAATGTGTTTCCATCTCCTTTTTTTTCTGACTAGCACTTGCAACAGACTTTAATTGGGTTTAATCAAGCTCAAAGTCAACCAAGTTATTATCTTTCTTTTCCTGAGATGTGAAAACAATTAGCACGTCTCGGGTAACACCAACTGTTTGGAGGGTTTTAAACTTTCTCCTTTTGCCTTGTAGATAAATGTCATCATTGCCAATGGCAGCAAGGGATTTTTCAAGCTGTCTGCAAAGTGGCTCGTCATCTGTCTCTACTGTCCCCCTGGGATCTGCCTGTAGAGACAATTAGTGTTTGGGACCCTCCACCAATTGCCAAGCATCATTACATATGAAGTGCTAAGAGTGTGTTGGAGAGGTCAGATGTGTGTTTGCGGTTGTACATGGGGGGCATCTCTGCTACACTCTCAGCACTTTAGCACATACTTAACTTGTTGTCAGCAGTAAAGCCCTACTGATACAGGACTTTTGAGGCCAATATCCATATCGACAACAATATTTGGGCCAATACTAGTTTTTCAACCATAACATCAAGATATATTATTGATAAGGAGCCATTAAAGCCCCTTAATAGTCCATTCACACAGTGGTTGTCCGTATGTTGCCTGATTAGACCTCTTCTCTGGACTGTAGATGTGTACAAACTGCGCCAGTGTCTCATGTTTTCCTGCACCTGTTAGGACAGAAAACCTAACATTGTTACCGTACATTAAAGTTTTGTAGAGTTTGGGGATATGTTATTCCAGGCCTACGTTAAAGGAGTTAAAGGCTGACTTCTCTGGCTGATAACATATCTGACATCTGTGTGAAAGGATCTCTGCTCTGAAATGCCTCGCATGCAACCCAATGCACCATAAAACGTCACACATGTGCAACAAGAACAAAATGGCACTTTTGCAAGACAGGCCTTTGGGAAAATATATTTGACAGTGCAATGCAAAGGTTCATATCTTTAATAATGCGGAGGTCGGATGAGAATTCCTCATATGTTGAGGGTAAAGGGTTTCACAGAAGAGCAGTACCTCAAACACTTCAGGATGTCGAAGGCTACATGCCAGAACTTCCAAAGCACGGTCACAGCAGTGAACTACTTTCACCTGACTAGAGGTCTAATTCATTATTGAAAAATAATTTCAGAGGGTCCTTCAAATATTAAAGTAAGAGGTAAAAAGAAGACTGATACCACTTTATAGGTGTGTTAAGTATAAGGCTGGAGCCAGGAGACAATGAGCTAAAAGACTTTAGACCGTTTACCTGGGTCTTTCTAATTTGAAAAGTAAAAACAATCAGTAATCGACACAGGAAATGTCGTTAAAGAACTTAATTGAAACCTAATGTGCCAATACATCAGCGTGATTTACATTTAGCCAATAATATGACCAATGCCAATGAATTTGTAAGGTTTAAGAAAGCAGTGATGTCAAGTACGTTTCCTACCTCATACTCAAACTCCTCCGTCCTCTCTCCATCAGCTGGAACAGGGGAGAGGTAATCCGTCCCTTCATAGTAATCCTTGTCCATTGTATGAAGAGAATGACAGCTGTCGGGGGAGACAGGCAGAGGAAGAAAGAGAGGAAGAGACAGACAGAGTGGGAGGCAGAGAGAGATGTTTGAGCTTCTTTCTAATGCGTTCAATTCCTTTAATTGACAAGATTTCCTCGCCTTTGTCTTTCAGGAATCTGAAGTATAAAGGATTTGTCAAGGGCTTTCATTGCCGCTGGAGTGCGTGTGTGATAAAAATCCAGCCCCTTGTTATTAACAGCATATCCACATCATTTGCTTCCTATTATTGACGGACCACCCCCCCACACTGTACAGTGTAATTCTATTATTCCTCCCTCAGTCACTGAACAAAACAGCATTGTGAGGGCTTGGATAAGATGAGCAGCGTCAGTGCCACACAAGATACAAGGTGGACAAAAACTCAAAAAAAAGAAGATTCTGAGTGATGTGTTCAGGGGCTGTCTTGACTCTAAGAATACCCAGAACTGTAAAACTGTCTCAAAACAATCTCCCAGTGCCAAAACCAGACTGAAAAATGACAGAATGCTTTATACTTAAGTGCCTCAATATTACACACATAACAACATTTGGCAGTAGGTGCAAAGAATACAATTACACATTTACAATCTAGCCTCAAACATGAGAGTGACAAACATTTGTTACATCGATAAAATCTGCTTTATATTGGATTGTGCACCTGATCTCAGATGAAAAAGAAGAAAATGTGAGTTTTATGGGACACATTGATTACATTTGGGCTTGGCCGGGGGCCGCAAGTAGCCCGCAAGCACACGCTGCACTGTGTTGTCTAGTTTTTTTATTAGCCCATTTGCTTTAATCACCTTGTAAACCTTCCATGAGTCAAAATGGATACGCCAAGCAGATACAATTATGGCAAGAAGGCTCCGTGGGGGATTGTAAGGTTATTATTGTGTGAGATATGTACATGTGGTGATGATTTTGATCAGTTCTTGTAAAGTACTTTACACCTAGCACGTAGCACCGACAATGACACACACACTTTACTTTTTTTATGATGTTTTTAGGCAAGCAATGAGTCTCTAATCATGTCTCCACTGACAAATGGCAACATATTTTGGAGTTTATGATTCTGAATTTATGATCTGCTATAACAAAAACATGTTTCACAGAGACCATCCTGACTTCCCAGATCTGCGCTGTGAGGCTCCTACGTTGCCATTGTCTCACTCCCAAGAGGCAGGAGCCAGATATTTCTTCATGCTAAACTTTTCTCTTGCTCACAGTTTACTCCTCCTTTGAGATGAACAGAGTATAAACTAAAATGCCACGAGAAGAAATAATGAACCCCATTGCCGTGTTGTTTTCCAGCAAAACCTCTTGTTGATACTTTAAACTCCAAAGATGTTTTTGTGTACATATTTTGATGCCTTCCTCCCACATTACCAATAAAAAAAACAGGTTTTTGAGGTATTGTACTTCCCAGCATCCAGTTGAGATGTGATTAGACTTCTAACTGTCAGACTTCTAGTATGTCCTTTCATTTCTTCTTAAATTAAAGACACTTAAGCCCAACAAACACATTGAATCCTACTGCTGAGTTATTTCTTTGTGTATCGATTCAACAGTCAAACTGAATAAAGTCAACTGAAGCCGTCATACAAGACTACATGGACTTCCTTTTATTTATTCTCAACCTTTTCATACTTGCTGCTTGTTGTTAGATTTTAATTAATGTTTTATTCTTTACAAAACCTGGAAATGCCAAGCATACTTCATATATACATTCTGTGTTAATGCTTGATTAGGATCACTTAGCCCTGTCCTTTTTTAAATGTAGTGTGTCCCATTTATGAGAAGAACACGTGAAGGACGTTGAGACTATCATTCATCATACTGTACAAATCTATGTTTGTCATACTCTGCAGCTGGTTAGACAATTCATTTATATTTTACAGGCGCCTTGCATACTTGTATTGCTAATCCTCCAAACACTGATATTTCTGCTTCATAGCTCAATAACATTTCTCACTACCCCCCCACCCTCATTAATTACCATCAGACCCAGCCAAAGTCAGAGCAAGGACACAAAAACAAACTCTTGTGGCAATGAACCAAAATCTTCCGTAATCATACCAAATGAAATACAAACAAGAGGATACACAAGGATATGAAATGAAAATATATTTAATGATATGAAATCACTGACCTTCAAACTTTAAATTCAGATTTTTTTACTTTTTCTTTTACTTTGCAAAGATAGAAAGTTAAATGAAAACTAAAAACATTTCCTATTGAGCGCACCTGTCAGAGAGCAGGAAGGGACAGACGTCAGGCACAGGAGGGGTCGAAGGCCGGAGCTTTGCCAACGCCATGATGTGTTCGAAAGTGATGTCGGTCTGAGTGCATACATCCACCACATGGATTTCCTGAGGGAGGCCATGGGGGCGGCCGCTGGGGGTCCGCCTGATGACCTGCACCACGACGGGGTCCCTGGCAGCGCGGAAGGCCTCCGCCGTCTCCTCATGGCTCGATTTGGACAACTCCTTCCCGTTCACCTGAGGAGGACAGGGACAAATTATACATGGGTTATATTTTGTCTGTGATATACAACAGCTCCGTACACTTTATTTGTTGACTGTTGCAACAGAAACAAGTCTTTGAGATGAACCTTGGCTAATTGGTGGAGCTACATTTCTGTATGCAGAGCCAGAGAGGCAGTGTTTTCTGGGTAAGTGACATTAAACCAGCCAAAAAGAACGGAGACTCAGAATGTTGCGTGACATTGGTTATTTCTCTCTTTATCTTATTATAATCATTATACCAAGTAATAGAAGCAGATCTGACAAAAGGTGAAACTAATTGAATGAAACGTTGGATAAACACAATCTTGTATGTCCTTGTCCTTGTCTTGTATGTATATATATACATATATATATATTGTATATATATGGCATACAAAAACACTGAGCTACTACACTTCTGTCTGCTTTCAAATCCCAACAATAGCACAACCATAGTCTCTGAATATGCAACATACTGTATAAATGCAACATTGTACCTATGGGCAATTTGGCCATATTGCTTTTACAGCTTTAAAAGTTGTGGTCAGGGTGAATGCATTCACATACAAATGTATATTTCTTTCATGGATGTGTTCCCGACAGATGATCAAAGAGAAATCTTGATGAACATAACATTTGAAAAGACACACAAAAGCCCAGTTTGATGCAACGTTATCTGGGTGTTGGATCAAAGCCCCAACGGCCTCTGTTCATTCCAGCAGTGCATCTTCAACCTCATCTCCACAAAATGAACTGGATTTTCTGGCAGATTGAAAATGATTTGCACTACAGCTGGCACATATAAAGAAAATCATTGCTTCATTTAACAGCAGTAATTTCTCTAGAAGAGGAACCATGGATGTAGAATACCTTAGAGAATTTGCTTTGGTATAAACGCTGAAACCAGAGATTATAATTTAGATAACCGCTGAGAAAAAGGAAAAAAGATAGACACAGCATAATTACACTTGCTTTTGTATTTAAATATGGTTTTGGAGTGGAGCTTTTTGCTCGCACAGCAAACTGAAATCACTTTAAATGATAACTAGCAAAGTAAAAGAAAGAGTCAGCTCTGGGAAAATACAACAAGACTGGGGAACCAAAAAAGCAGCAGTGTTTCAAAACTGACATCACAGAGCAACACAGTGGTAGAAGTAAAAACAAATAGCTTCTTTCAGACTCTCACAAAACGACAAAATTCATGTGCAGACGACAATTTATGTATGTCGTGCCTCTAAAAGAACATTAAGATGCAGGAGCCACCAGGGAACTCCTGCTGAGAGAACTTATATTTTCAACCCAAGATATGCCTGACTTGAGTCGCGCATGTTCGATGACACATTTCACTACAGTTGGCAGTACATCTTTGAGAAATGACTTTTTAGCAGCGATATAGCATCAATATAAATTGATAGCATAAAGCCAGGCTCAAGTCTTTTTTATAGTGCTTACTGTATACAAGACATATCTGTTGTTCCCAACTATTAAGGCTTGTAAATTATGCTGAAATAAATATATATAGTTTCTAACAAATTATTGAATCATTTGCTGATTGTCATTTTGGTTAATTGATACATTTGTTAACTCCTGGAAAATACAAAAATGCACAATTTTGAGGAACTCGATCTGAAACCTAGGTTGAAAATGTGGTAAACTGATCAATAATATTGATGGACAACCCATTTTAATTACTTATTTCAAACACAATGGTCTTCCAAATATCATCATTACCTGCTAACTGAAAACATAAACAAATAGTGTAATAACGGTGATAATATATAATGGTGTATCCCTGGTGCATTCACATATTTACACGTCATGTGGATGTGAGTTTGTGTGCTTTACTTTGTTTTCCTTTACTTCTCAAAGTGTCCCTTGAGCATGAGTGATGCCCTACAAAACAACAGACAACTTGTTATTTCTCATTCCTAACAGAAGTCATATACTGTGTAAATCCCTCAGCTCTTGTTGTGTTCAGGCCAGCTCTCCTGCCTCCTGACGTGACCTTTGTTTGTAGCATGTTGCATTAATCACCTGAGTGGGAGACAAAGTGGGTCAACAACACTCCTGTGGAACTGCAGGGCAATTTGGAGCAAAGAGTCCAGTCGCGCAGCCTCCCTCATCCCTCCTTCTCTCACTCCAAACCTGCTTTCATTCTGTTTTTCAGCCATTCAGCAGGTTTTAAATACTGCAGCACGTACATCACAGTTAAGTCCTGTATTAAAGAAACATGCAGCACTATAATAATTCGCTTATTTAGTTCCTTTTATTGTCTCTCTCTCTCTTTTTTTTTCCTGCTTGTGTCTTGCTCTGCAGGCTAGTCCTGGAACAGGGATCGTGATGGAAACAAAAGACTTGGAGTAGACAAATGAAGCAGCCGATGGCGTATGACAGTCCCGGAGAAAAAGGATCACATTTCCCAGCTCTCCCTCTGGTATAGCCTGTCCAGCCCAAGCTCCTCCGACAAGCCTCTGTACTTGCTAGCCATACTCCAAAACCATAACAAAACAAGATGAAACATGTCAGTACAAATAAGGGAGTGGTTTTCATTCTCTTCACAAATGTTCATAAGAGCCAGATGGAACAATTAATCCCCAATCAACAGAAGAATATTAAGTAGCCTTAACTCCTGCATTAGGGACTTTGTCATCATGGCTGAAGGCATCACAGCTCCACACTGCCTCAGTGCTGTTAGTTGTTTGGATCTCCTATCTGACAGATGGAGAGAGTTTCTACGAGCTTGGCTGCAGCTTTCTAGAAACTCTCAGATATTCTCACATTCAGAATTTGCCTTCAGTACAGTCCTTGAGATGTCTTGTGACAGCTCAGCAAAGTGCATCATCAGCTTGCTTGCCCAAAAATGCAAAGGGTGAATATATACCAGAGTTTTAATGGAAAATATGTTTCCCAACTGGCCTTAATCTTGTCGAATTTAAAGAACATTTCGTCCCGCATTCACCGCCTTACGCTCAACAAGCAGTAATCTCTTGAAGTTTCATCATCACATATATTTGGGTTTACTCGCATAAACTATCTACTTCAAGTGTGCATGCAAAGTAATACATATTCATTCACAAACACATACTGGTAAACTAAATCTGTTTGCAACAAATTATTTAGCAGCTGTAGTGTTTATCAAGTGCAGTGCAGCTCTGAAAGTGGTTCATGGCCAAAACTCCGTATGCACAAAGTCAACAAGAATCATCTTATTGTCTGGAATGAAACAAAGCTGATTATTCATGAGAGATTATTTTCTGTTCAAATGAGCCAGGAGAGGATCAGGTAAAGTTGGAAGTTGGAAAGAACTGGGCGTTAGGATGGAGTTGTTGGACCAAGACACATCTGCTGGCTGTTTGCACACAAATATGCTGCAGCTGTAGCCAAAAGAGAAATGTGTTTTCATTCAAAGCCCAAGAGAGAAGCACCAGGCTTCACACAAGAAATCCAGTGAACCAGAAGGAGAGTGTATGGAAGGGATGAAACACCTTTAAGTTTATTCTATATTTGCAATGGCACAGTCTCATATTGACAAAGACTTTTCAAAAATATGGTGTACCAGACTCAGCGACAGTTTCATTCCACAGGCAATAAGACTGTTAAACACCTGAACTACTGTAAGAACATTCACCTGTTTGCAACTTAAAAATGATGTATCACTTGTATATAGACTCTTATGGCACTATTTATATTCTATTTCATTGTATTTACGTGCACTATTTTATCTGTTTATTGTGTTGCACTGTTGGAGGAGCCTTGGAAGATTTTCATCGACATAACTACACTCCTATGTACTATGTACGAATGACAATAAAAGCCTTGAACCTTGAACTTGTTGCACATTTAGTTTCTACAACACATCACTTTGACCTCATTCACACCAACGGTGTTTCAGGGCCAGTTCGGAGCTGGAGCTTGAAAAGCACCGGGTTTTCCTGTTCACACCGCAGCGGAGCAGCCGCTTAGCTCCGGAATCCGGTTCGTTTCAAGCGCCAAAAAATTGTCCGGCTCGAGCAAAAGCACCATATACGTCACGCTTACGTCGAGGCGGGGGCGGGGGCAGGGGCGGGATCAACTCCTGAACAACAACAACAAGCCGGCGTTTTATCCAGTTTGTACACAACGATGGAGAAACTTAACAAGCAGCAGTGGTCCACTGAAGAGACCAGCTACCTACTGGGAATCTGGTCTTCCGAAGAGGTACAGAGGAAGCTGGAGCACAATCGGCCATTATTGTTGTTGTCGGTGTGAGCTGTGAGGGGTTTCCGTGCGGTTTGGCTTTATGAAGCAGGCACGCAAACAGTTACGTCATGACGCAAACGATGACACGATGACGCAATGACGCAGCACCAGTCTGGACTCTGGGCAGTGTGAAAAGAGCCGGAGCTAAACCGAAGAACCGGTTCTGAACCTGAAAAGCTCTAGCACGGAGCTTGAACCGGAGTTGCGTTGGTGTGAATGAGGTTTTTGAGCTACAAACAGAATGAGTTGAAAACTTCAACAAAAGTCACTGTTCTTACAACTACGAGCCTCAAGTCCCCTACAGCGAAAGCACAATCCTGAATGTCCTCTCATCTGTGTCCCATCTTATCATGCGTCCTCCAGGTATGAGCACAAGAAAGAAAGAACAAACAAACACGTAGCAGCTTAGCTCCACTCCTCAGGCGTCTCCTCCGTCAGTGCTTTTGTCTCCTCGACTGCTGCCGCCCATCAATATCTCCAAAGACCGAGGGCAGAATGTAGTGACAGTGGTAGTAAAGTGGGGCCAGTTTATCTGTTAAGATGTCAACCTGAGCCACATCTGATGCTGCTCCTGCCGAGGCACAATTTCTTCGGCAGGAGGCACAGACACTGCCGGCAGCTTGCAGGGGATTACTGATAGAAGTGATTGATGTACTTCTTCTGCCAGGAGAAAAGCCAGCCCCAGGCAGTAGACTCTAATAGTCCATTAGCTTTTTTATGCTTTCGAATTAACTACATGCATTGCTTTATGGCTTGCATGTAGCACTTTGAATCTTAATGAAATGTTTTGTTTTTAATTTTAAAGAGTTTATGCAGTGCACAAGAAAATAGTGTGTGTCTCCACTTTCTCCTGGATGAACTGGAAATGTGCTGAACTGAATGAAGGTCATTCTTTCTACTTCAGCTGAACAGACAAGTAAACAAGGCTTTCAGCGGCAGAAGAAAGAGCATCAAAGTCTATTTAACCACCGTGTGTAACCTTGGCTGTAGTGCTTAACATCTGTACATGCAGTGAGCCAGCATTACACACAGTCTACATCTCCTGTTTGCCGTCACCTGCTGGTTTGAGTGGCAGCCTGTGGGGTGTTAAGTGTATGCAGGCAGATGGAGAAAGTGTAACATGTAGGTCATGAAGCCTCGGGAGTGTAGCGCTTACTGCTGTAGTTTACACGCCTGTTCCATCTCCTCCTCTTTTGGGGGAAAGCAGCCTGTCAGTGTTAAGGTCCGGTCAGCTGTGTGGAGCCCTCAGATGAAAGAGTTGAAGGAGACCGAGGAGTGATGAGTGGTGTGTCAGAAGAGGTACATTAGAGGAGTGCAAAGGAAGCATAGCCAGTAGGCCTGTGCTCTGGAGATATACAGATGGACACCTGCTACTCCTCCACCATCAAAACTGAGCACTGATGGATTTATAAAACAGCTCACAAGATGTGGACATGACAAGACATTGTTTGCTTCATACATTAGCTTGGCAAAGTATTTTTCCCCAGTGTAAAAACCCATTACAACGTTATTCTCTCAATGATATGATCAATGTTTCTCAACAAAAGTCTCCTGAATAATGAGATAACACTTCATTTTACACTTCCGTTCTTGTGTGCAACAAACGAGATATATCGTGTTAATTGGAGAACTATGTTGCCTGTGAATAGATCCAGGCTGTCTCACCTGTTTCCTGTCTTTAAAACATTTCCCTGAAATGTCAAACTTTTTCTTTAGACAGGTTTTTAACACAGCACAGTATCCACAGATGCAGTATTTTTACATTTCTGGATATTTCATACCAGTATTCACAACATTGAAAGTCTTCTATCTTTTTAGAGCATGGAATGCCTCTTTTAATGACACATTAGAGAGTTGATATAAATAAGGGGAGAAAGGAATCACTATGCAACAAAGGTCTCTGGCCGGACTTTACATGAGGATGTTGCAGTTCATCCTTGCCCTGAAACCCCGGCCCGTCCACACAGCGGCGTGCGTTGAAGCTTGCCGGCGGGCGTGTCTGAAACTCGACCAAGAACCAATCACATTATTTCTCCCGCCCCTGACACACAAGCAGCGGTTTGATTGGCTAGAGCTTGTACTGGCATATGATTTGATTGGCTGACGCTTCTGCCAAGGCTTCAAAAGTTGAACATTGCTTAACTTTTGCAGCGAGCCACGCCAGCAAAGCTCCGCTTCGCTTCCCACAATGCAGTTCGGCGAAAAGTGACACCCCATTCAAAGTGAATGGTGAAGCTTTCAACGCACGCCGCTGTGTGGACGTTTTAAAAAAAATGTGTAGCCGACTTAGATTTGTTTGCGTACATAAACCTGCAGCATTGGCTTTCTCATCTTTTGCACCGATGAAAATGAAAAAAAGGTTACTTATGTACAATTGTCATTGAAGAATAAGAACTGGACTGAATTGTATACTTCCACCCTTAATTGCGAAAAAGTTATTCTCACAGTCTTTTTATGATTTGTCCATATAAGAGAATTCTATAACAAAGCAGAGGACAAGAGATCTCTGCTGACCGACTGCTGCACCTGAACATCAACCGCTACACTCCAGCTCAACGGCAATGTGTTGCAAATCCATCATTCAATTTGTGAAACTCAATTTGTATTTACAAAAACATAAAACAGTGAAAACAGGACATTTCAGTAGCAAGGTGGAATTACTCCCTGATGTAATTCCAAATGCTAGAAAGCTGAGTTTTAAAGTGAGCATGACTGCCACAGAATCCTCTCTGTGAGGAAAAGGCTCAGGTTCCTCTTTACACCCAAATGTCTCATTTCAATAAAAAGTGTCAGAATAAAATACGGGCCTATGACCGTTACAGTAAAGCCCTTATGACAGCATAAATCTCTCTCAGACAGTCAGTGATACTGTCTGAGCGACGCAAGCAACGCTCCAATGACAAGAGAGAGAGAGAGACCAAGAGGGAGAGAGCAAGCCACTTGGGAAATCTGACAATAACCTCCACATACTACATGAACAAATGTAAAGGCCTCCTTTAACCCCTACATCCACATAAAACACACTCCACAAGGCCCCTGGGTTATTTTTCACATTAAATGCTCTACACGCTGCTGCTGGGGTTTTATGCCTGCAGAACATTGGATAAATTCTGCCAATTTTCTTTTTTGAGCACCAATCTTTCGTGAAGTACTCCCTTTATTGCGCAAATCATTCGTATTGTGTATGAGCTCATTCAGTCTGCTTTAAAATTCATGGACCACCTTTTAACATACGTTTATTATCCAATCTCATGCCGTGATCGCTCAGTAAAAGGACAACTATTATAAAAAGGACAAAGGAGAAGATATCTTAGAATGAACTCTCCCCACGCTCAATGTTAAAACAGTTGAGCAGCAGTGTGTGGTGTTTTACATCATATTGGTGGAAATACCTTTTTCTCTATTCTCATTTTTGTTGGAAAATACATTAAATTGTGGTATGAAACAATGATCTTTTACTTCAGGCCCAGTCCAGGACATCTCTGCAGCACAACAGTAATGAAATCCGAATGGTATATTCACACATACTGTATACGGCCTATAATTGGCATTTATAACACCTGATATTGCATATTACAGTCCATATTGCAATTTAGATTCAATTTAGAATTGTTAAGCCCTAGAGGTTGAGACTTTTTACCTTTATTGAAGCTGTTGCAAAGTAATGATCTAGAGTAATGACTTCTGGAACATTTCGTTTGAAATAATATCAGGCAAAATCACCCAGCATGACCAATATACACATCACACACACACACACACACACACACACACACACACACACACACACACACACACACACACACACACACACACACACCAATACAAATTGGACAGGCAGAAACGCACAAACTCAAAAGCGTAAAGCCTAAGTAAAATAAAAGCCAGAACATCCTCTCGTTCTGCTAAGCATCACTTTCCCAAGAAATTCAATCAATATGGTGTTCTATCTTCATCACCAACGGATTATGTTGAAGTTGAGACAATTGTACTCGCCTATTTTGGATGGATTATGAAATTCTGCAGTCGATTCCTAATATGATTTGGGACTGGTGAGGAAAACGGAGTGCTAAGTTAATCAGCTTGTTCAAGGTTAATGGTACATGTGGGGTATATTTGTTAAAGAGATTTAGAGACGTGCAGTTAATCTCTGTGCTTAACTTTTAAGATCTTGCTATCTTGGAGTGAGTTTTAATGTAAAATGGGGGTAGAAAATCAAATTACAGTAAAAGCAGCACTTGGGTGGATAAATAACTAATGGATGAACAGCCTCCTCCTTGGTGATAACTGGTAATTGGTTTGGGGGTCGGGAAAGAAGTGGGAGATGGGGGGGTATAGTCGGATGATGCTATGTGCTGTGCAGATCAGCAAAATAGCCTGGCTGGCGTGAAAAGATGTTGTAAGGAGTAATGGTGCCATCCATATGCTGACTGAAGAAAATCAAGTGGCTACTGTCATGGAACACCTCTAAATGTGCTGAGGGTGAGGCAGAAATGAGCTCAGACAGATAAAGGTGCCTAGTAAGAGTCTTTTTAACACTAAAAAGACATAAAACAATCGACACAGTAAAACAAAGTGCCACCACTGCTCTTTCCTTACTTATTCCTGAACTGTCTACTTGTTTTCAGCCCATTTCTATTGTCTTCCTGTGTACAATCCTTATATCATAAGAAGGAAAGAAAGAAAGAAAGAGGGTCAACCTTTATTTTCCTTCACCTTACTTACACAGCAATGATAATATCACACTCACCAAAGTGATTGGGGATGGAGCAACATCAAAGTTTATGGGCAAGAACCTTGACCACATACAGACAGGTTGTACACAAGCCGTTTTGAGATAAAGGCTTTTTTGTTTTTAATGAGATGATGAGAAGACGGCACTAATATCTGTCATTTACATGTGAAGCTCCAGCCAATCTCTGCTGGTTGTATAATGTGATACGTGAGCTAAAGGGAAGCTAGAAGCCTGATTTTCACTTCAGAGCCAGGCGAGCTAAGCTAACTAGCTGAAGGGAAAAGCTTCACATACTGTACAGCATAAACACATAAGAGTGTAATATATCTTATGGTAAAAACATTAGGTGGTGGCCTCTTTTAAAATCCCTATTTTACACAGTAAAACTGAGTATGAAGACAACAATGGCAAGTTAGCCCCTGTTTACCCCATTCCCAAATCACAGCAATCAACCGTGGGACTATAATGTTCTTATTACAGTGACAAATAACCTCCTTGGTGGAGGTAATAATGGCAAAAACTAGAAAAAAAAGATCCAAGTTGTAATGAAGATATATCCCTTTATTATCTGCTATTTCTCATGAAGTTTTAGAGAGCAGTTGAAACATGTAACAGATGGCACTAGCAATGCCAGGGCCGGTCTTATTCAGTGTGGCCTGGGGAGACTTTGAAAGCGGTAAATTGTTTCCTTCACGTTTAATATGCTCATCCTAGCAGCAGAGGCAATTAACACTGGATAAGCACTATTTACATAATTCCAGAATCAATCGTGATCACAACAAAGGCTCCTCGTCTGACTTCCCCTCTCTCTCTCTCTTTCCTCTCTAACTGTCTCTTTGTCTATGAGGCTGTCACACGGTCGCTGGCTTTGCGAATAGGAGTAGAGGTCAGACGGCGGCACGTGGAGCTTTGACAGTGCAAAAATTATTAACTGGGATGGTTTGAAAGGTCAGTCAGGACCCCTGCTGCTGGCCACTGATCTGCCTGTTAGTAATTAACAGGAAGCCAGTTCAGGTGGGGCGTCCAGGAAAATAGGCAGGTAAAAAAAGGAAAGAGGAAAGACGTATGGTGGAGAAGAGAACAAACCTAAACTAGAGGATGTTTCCAATTCCAGCTTCCTGCCGAAAAACTAATTTCACTCCACAAAACAATTCATTTTTGTTTGTAATGTGTGCGATTCCAGCTACATTGTGCCTTAGGCTGTTGGCTTTAACACTTTTCCCTGAGGCAAATGGAGTAATTATTGTCCCATCAAAGAAATGTCAACCACCACAAAAGACTTGACAAGAGAGCGGGCCGGTAAAATCAAGAGTGCCTCACAGACCGACAGCCAGCAGGTTTGGTCAATGCTGCCAATGTCAAAGAGTACATGATAGGCTTAGGCTGCGAGTGCTGAAGTCTCATTCAAGCTTTTCCTCGTACCAAACTCATCCTCAAATCTTAATTCAAACACTGGAAATGTTTCTGAGAAAGTAAAGCGGTGGATAGAAGTGTCAGGTTTATGGAGTTGCAGCCTTGTAAGCCTCCTTGGTGCCCAATGAGTAAATACAAAGTTATTGACTTCTAAGCACTTAGCAAAGCTCAACACCACAGGGATCAAGCTAACATACTGCAAAATACTCTCAACTCATTGCTTTTACAAAGGGCAGTCTTTGAAGTCCCAGGGAGTAATTATACGTTCATCAAACAATACGCCCCAGTAGCAAAAATCTTTAAATGTAGAAAAAACAAGTACTTTGACTTCTCGGTGTGATAAAGGCCGCACATAGACACGAAGGCAGAACAATAAAAGGCCTCCAGAAGGGATCCTATTTAAGTTGAAGGACACACAGCAGTAAATAAGATCAAAACTTCCAATGAAAAGCAGAGACATTACAATGAGACAGTGATGAAGTTGCTGATGATAATCTTATCCTTGTAAAGAGCAGCGGCACAAAGCATGATTAAAGGAAGGACATTATCTGAAGAGAGTGATCACAAGTGTAATCAATCTACTTCATGGCTACCTGCTGTGTTGTTCATGGCACAAGGAAAGTACCCGCAAGAGGTTAGAAGGAGTCGATGTCTGTGGTTCTCTCTCGACCCACTTGAGCCTCACTCCTTGTCAGGTCCCAGAGTCAATAAACAAAGGGAAGTGAGAGGAAATTGGATGCAATTCGGTGCTTCCCACTGTGTCCTGATTACACATTTGGAACAGTGGAGGCAGAAATGATGCTCAGAAGAGCTCATGTGTACTTGATCAACAATATAGTACCTGATTATTTCAGACTGGAGATACAGGGAAGCACATGAAACCCTTAGTACTCACATCGGCCTTCTATGATCGCGGCACTAACAAGGACAAACATAGGCCCGTTTTGGGTAAAAAGTGATTGAACATAAAATTACATTCAAATCAGCCTCCCAGTGGTAAACACAAGTGTAGGACACAGCACTTATTTTTCGAGCCTTCACTAAGATACATCAGTTCAGTTGTTAGCGGTCCTGATGGTTTTTGGACGTTCAAAACAATGAATATGTCTCAAATGTGCAATGACTTTTCAACATATTATGTGTAATATATCATTATTAAAATATGAATGCGAGCAATGACATATTAGGCACATGTAGCTTTAGGTGATAGGTTGGTTGGTTAATAGATTACTGGAGAGTATAAATACTTTTTTTTGCATCTCATATTCAGAAAAGTTGTAATTCAGGTATGTTATTGTTTAGGTTCAGAACAACATGACCACTTCATCATGGTGACAAGGTTGACCATTTAGAGACTCTAACATGATGCTGGCTTGATATTGGCTTAAGGTCAAAATATTTGATACCTGTATTTGAAAAGAAAATGTAAAATTGTGTTGGGCTTGCTCTGTTAAAGGGGACCTATCATGCAAAATGCACTTTTGTACGTCTTTTATACATGAATATGTGTCCCCGGTGTTCCAGGGAACTCACCAAGTGTCAGAAAACACAACCCTCTCTATTTTCCTCCATACCCAAATCTCTTAAAAACTGGCTGCAACGGATCTGATACAGACTGATCCAGATTTGAACACTTCTATGACGTCACAGAAGTGGCGCTACGGCTAATGGGCCAACTCCACCAATCAGGAGGAGACAGCCACGGACATTGCCGTTCGAAAGCGCTGGAGACGCTGTAGTACATATGCCAGGCCTGTAGATGGTGCTGTTCTCACAGAATCAGCCCATGCAAAGACAGTGAGCGAAATGAGGAATGGCTAAAATGCATGATCTGTTTGGTATTTTGAAAAATATAAATTATAAATATTCCTTATATAGGTATGGTCCTACACTATATTATTCAAATATAGCATGATAGGTCCACTTTAAGTTCTCTAGAACCAAGGATTACGTTTTGATTCCAATTAGCAAACTGTTTTTTAAAGCACTGTAAGAATGCTTCCAGAAGGCAAGCAAAGACAGAAATGACCGAACAGAGCTGTCAGTAAGTATTATGATTAATTAATTAAGAGGCATTAGAAGCACTACAGGCCAGCGGCTGTACTTTAGATTTCAATGACACAACCAGATGCTTTGAATAAAACGAAGAACAACATGAGTCCCTTAATGGATGTCAAACATTAAAGATCAAGTAACCTCTAATATAAAATACAACAAGCAATGTGAGCCAGTCTATTCTCAAAGTAATGAAACACCTGTCAAAACATGTTTATATGACCCGGAGCTTTACACAGTAAATGAGCTGTAACATTACTTTGCTCTTGATGGAGAATACATTAATGGAAAAATAGTCCACCTGGCAATTTTAATGTATGCAAAAAATAAGCAAACAAACCAATCTTGATTAAGAACACCTGGCGCTGTTGTTGTTTGAAGATTGCATCAAGGAATGAGTGGAATGATTTACAGGCAATACACAGCAAAGTTCCTGATTAATGATTCTGCCATTGCTTGAAGTTTCTCCAAAAGAAAAAAATGAAATGTGTTGATGAACATATTGAGCTTCTCGAGAGCTGCAGTTATTAGCCGGCACTTCAGAAATATTTTGAAATTAAGAGGAGTGCGCAGACGGCATAACTGCTTTCATTGATTGTGCAAACGGATGGGAGATTGGGGGCGGTGGGTAATGTGGTAATGGTATGCATGTGTGGTGGTGGTGGCAGCAATAGGGGTGTAGGGGGGGTCTTCACACTGTCATGGGGACCATAAGTAGGCCACGTATGCGACGTCTGGGCTGCGTGCTTGGTGTTCCCGGTTTCATAAGGGTTTGGCTTCACTGCCTAATGGGTGTAATAAAGGATTGTTCATGCCAGCGTCCGCTCATTTATTCTGATTCCTGAGAGCGAGAGGGGAGCGCTACAGCAATCAGCCACTACTCACCGGTTAATTCCAAAGCAGATTTATAGTCCGGCGGTGTAATGGATGCTCCGTGTGCACGCGCATGTGATTGTTTCTGCGTGTATGTGCGCTTCTAACACATCCTACCTATGCACAACGTCAGTATTGTTTTACAGGATTTCATCCCCACCACTGGGAGGCCAAGATTACATTTTAATCGGCTATTAAGTGCAATCACAGCTATGAATTTGATCCCAATGAAGCTTATACCCAGAACCCACACCTGGACTATACAGGCTGCAACAGGGCCATCATCTGTCCTGGCTAAGAGACAAGAACAGGTCACTTGTGGCTGTAGTGGAGAGGAGACCCTCCTGCCAGACAGGAATGACAGCTGCTCTGCCTCCCCAGCACAGGGTGTGTGGTATGAGGGGAAATGAGAAAGATGTGAAAGCTGGAAGAGAGAAGAAGAAGGACAGCATGATGTCCAACTGGAAGTCTCATAAACAAAGCCCACTTTTCCACTGCAGGAACTTAACTAAAGTTGTGATATAGTAATTTATGGGCTTTTATTTCCATTGTTCTATATGCTTTGGGGAGAGAATTCTGGATCATAAATCAGGCAAAATGTTGAAGTTTAAACTCTTCAAATTCCAGGTACATTTTGGCAGTGCTACTGTAGCAACGCTGTTCATCATGTGGTCAAGCAAATGTGCAGATAAAGACTGCATTTGAGCAAACAAGATTCATTTTGAAACAAGAAACACGTGGAATACATACAGATAATGACAACCAAGTGGGAAGAAAAGATATCTGCAATCAGATTTATAAAATGAAAATGTGTATCAGAGGATATTTCATTGTTTGGAACGACTGGGGTTGAGCCACATGGCAAAACAAATAAGGGGAAAACAATTAAGCGAGATTGTAGATAACTCTAGGACCGAAAGCATGAGCAGAGCAAAACAAAACAACAAAGCCAGTGGAGCTGCTATCAGCTACAGGCTCGCTTTGCAAAGTTCCTTAACATGCAGGTCACAGGTGCTGCATTAACTGATACAAGTGGAATATGGCTTTCCCCCCTCTAGCTGTATTGTCTATTTTCCTATTTGTTTTCCACTAGCAGATGCCTAATTGTGACACGGCCCTGCCAAACGCAGAGCACAAGAACACTGAAGCGATAGTCATTAGACTGTAATGCAGCATCCTCTGACACTATAACACTTGTGTGTCCTCGCTGCAGACTCCTAAACTAGAAACAACGAACTGAGGAGCGTTGAGATGTGAGGGACCACGGCACGGTGCAGCGCTCCACTTTAGCTGAAGTGGAAGTTTTTCTTTTGTTCTCGTCTGCCGGACGGTGTGTGGATTTGGCGAGCGATTAGGTTCATTTATACCACCGCAGCCACTTGGCAAGGATCACCACTTCATGTGGAGCCAATGTAACACTAGAATGAGACCAAATGGCTCTCTCAATGTGAAGGCGGAGAGGGGGAGGATGGGTGCAATGGTGGAGGGCATCTGCTCAACATTTACCTAGTGTTTTATAATTAGATGAGTGCAACTGCTTGGGAGCAACGCGTCTGTTCCACTGTGATTTTCTGATAACAATTCTATGACTTGGAAACAGGCGGAGGAGGCCTGTAGATGGAAACAATTAGTGAAGCTATTAAAGTATGAACCATATTGCAAGTGAAAAGAAATCTGTGTTCAAAACATAGAGACTGGTGATGGGGTGGAAGTTACTCATGACATATGATAATTGGTCCCAAGCAGCAGTAGGGCAACCTGTTAAATCCTGCTCACATCTGGTGCCTTTTGGTTTTCTATTTCTCTCTGTTTCGCACATTTAATTGCGTGCCAAACACAGACATTTAGCACAGGAGGATAACAGCTCAGTGGGTGAAGAAATAGAATCCATGTGACGACAGCAGGATTAACAACAAAGAGCCTCCCACTGGTCCATGGTGATACTTAAAGGTGGGGTAGGTAAGTTTGAGAAACCGGCTCGAGATACACTTTTTGTTATATTCCATGGAATGCTCTAAACATCCCGATAGCAATGAATATCTGAAGTGCTTTGACAAAAAATGTCATCTCTGGAAGCCGTGGTACTGTAAAGAGCTAAAATAACTGGATGGCCTGTCAGCCTTCCACCTGTGCACAAACTTATCTCGTGCCCTCATTGGTCATGTGCGCGGTCGTGTGTGTTGGAGGAGGTGCTCTGTAAGGAAGTGGAGGATTTTTTTCCGGCTGTGTATTTTTAAATTCTCGCGCACTCGAGCTGGTTTCTCCAAAATGACCTACCCCACCTTTAAGTCACACAAAATGTATTTTATTCTACTGTGCTTTCTGGCAGCGGACAGTTTGTCTTGTGTTGCAGAAAAAGCTGAGGTTTAACTCTAACATTAATTAATGATGGCTCTATTCAATTTAGGTGTGCCACTAAATCATTCTAGAGAGTCAGCATGCACACTGTCATGGCTCTACAACTGGAGCACCTGAATGGAGTGCGGCCATTATTCATATTATCCATTACACAAGTCTTCAATACAGTAAGTCAAAATGTATGTTGTAAATAGGGTCAGTTGCACTGACTAACACATATTGTCTTTGAGAATATAAACACATGATGTCTACAAAGATGCAACTACATCAACAATGGTCCCCTCTAGTTTAGGTACAGATGAAACCCCCAAAAATACTTGGTTTACGTCAGGGAAATGTTGGTAAGAGATGGGATAAGAACCCCAGTTGCAAGTAAATCACCTCAACAGCCTCAATACCCTTACCTTACATCCGTTTCCAATTTGACGCTAAATGTTAACTTTTGAAGTTGTTAAAGAGAACAGTTTAATATTTTTAATCAACCCAATCAAATCACAACTTTTAGTTTCAGATGTATGGTTGTGAATGGATTTAACAACACATATCTATATATATGGATATATATCTTAATATATATATATATATATATATATATATATATCTTAAATAGGGGAGTGTTGATATGCTGAATTGTTTCTTGTTTCACTTTGAATAAACCAGGTTTGCTTTTGGCCACTGTTTCCAGTCTGCATGCTAAGCAAAGGCTCACAAAAATAATAAGGCTAATAGGCTTTTCCTTAATAGTTAATATACAGACCTTGATAGTGACATTTTATCTCACTACAGCTGATTTGATAACTATGGAAATGTAATTCTCGAAAATGTATCTGTAAAAAAGAGATGTCTTTATTACTGCTAACTAATACCAGGCAGATGCAGCATTCATTAATAAATATGCTGCTTTAGCAATTCTGCCAACACAAGCTGAAGCCAGGATTTGTCACTGCACAGATGACAGAGCTCCTCTTCTCTCACACACCATCAAAATTAAAAGTCACAACAGGCATTAGACAGGCAGAGGACCATGTGCTACCTTATGTAATAGTGCAGACTGATATGTTTACACAGAATGTTACTTTCTTTCACTAAAGGAAATGGCTAAACTTGAATTTGAGTCCTTGTGGTTTATATTTATAGCGAAGCATAGATTTGAGCTTTATCCTAGATGCCATTGTGATTTATGTAAAAAAATGAAATAGCTTTCTTCTGATATAAACATATTTTAGCTTTTTGATCGTTGTCAGTAAATCACAACTACAAGCGACATCTGTATTTAATCATATTTGATACGCGTGACGAAGAACTGGTCTACTGTTGCAGCATCCAGCCTTCAGTGGTCATAAGAAGAGCTATATATCTCAGATTCACCTGGGGCCCTCGCTGACGTGTGGGCTGCAGTGTAGACAAAGACAGGGAGCAAAGCGGAACTCCCTCAGTTGTGTGACTGCCAAATTCATTCTGTACAAAAAAACAAGCAAGAGTGATGGATTTTCCCCAAGCAACTGGGATATTTCTAGACTGTGTGTTTCCTGAAATACAACTCTCTCCCCAGAGCAGGGACATTTAGTGGAGAGCTGTAATAGTATGATGTGATATTTTGACACACACACACACACACACACACACACACACACACACACACACACACACACACACACACACACACACACACACACACACACACACACACACACCTCTGCAGACCATAGATACACTCAAACACACAGAAGCACAATGTCAAGTGGGAGCTATCTGTTTGCTCCTCGTCCTTTTTCGTGTTTTTTTTACAGCATTCTGTCAGGTCCCTGATGGATAGCAGCCCTCAGGTAGAGGAAGTAGCCCATCCTCATCCCACCCCCTTCTCTCTTCCTCTCAAAACATATTCTGCTATTGATTAATTCACAAACAGTCTAAATGCACTCAGTTTCTAAACGCAGACGTTCTGTATTGATTATCTCTGCGCTATTCCCTCAGGCTGCCTCAGTTCCAAAGGCACGCCTCCGAGGAAAACACCACTTCCAAATCTAACCCACTTTGTTTAACTGCTGTTACAAAAAAAAAGTAGCTGCAATACCAAGTCAATATCAGACATGTTTATGCTACACACTGTGTAAATACATTGCATGAATCACAGACCTTGTTTATGGTTAAATAAAGCATAATTTGCTGCTGAGTATGTTTGGTTAAAGCAAGATCTGGGACTTCACTGTGGTCTTTTGGCACTGATCTGTCACTGTCTGTTGTTTTTTTAGGAAGCTCTCAGCGTGTCTGTGTGAAGACAGCAGCTACTCCTACTTCACATTTGACACGCCATGGAGAGAAAGTGACATGGAAGGATGACACTCAGAGTTGGTGATGTGCCAATGACACTAATGGAGTCCTCCTCAGCACTCCCCTGACATTACCCAGCCTCTGTCTGGTCTTTCTTGATCTGTCCCTCCGGCTCGCATAATACTCTCCCCGATCCTCTGGAGTCTGCAGATCCACTGAGACAGAGCTGCATTTTTAAAAATGTTTCCACAGACTGTGACAGCCACAAATGTGACTTTTAAAGGATACTCAGACACCTTCCCTTAAGAATGAATGGTAATTGATAACCGCAATTTTGTTCATTGTGGAATCATAATGATCCAAGTGTACAGCCAGATTAAGGATGATTTAAACAAAAAATATCTCGTCCAGTAAAGAAATACAAGGCCCTAAGCCAGGCTTGTGATTGGAGCTCCAAGATGGCCTGGCCTGAACTAGTGGACCCTAGTGAGTTTTGACCCAACAAACAGTGTGGGTTAGCCAAATCGAATGAAAAATGTCTACTGGTAAAATGAGACTAAGTGTTTATAAACTATTCTAGTAGGTGAAAGAATACTCAGC
This sequence comes from Notothenia coriiceps, assembly GCF_000735185.1. Taxonomy (NCBI): domain Eukaryota; kingdom Metazoa; phylum Chordata; class Actinopteri; order Perciformes; family Nototheniidae; genus Notothenia; species Notothenia coriiceps. Next base: position 304,466 of record NW_011367637.1, on the reverse strand, counting down.
AGGAACTTACTACCACATTTTGATTAATATACCAGTTCATTTTATGACTTTATGGTAAAATAACTATGCCTTATGAGTCCAAAGCAATAATTTGTCAAGCTATTAAATTACAATTCAATGCCTGAATGCAACTTCATGCTGCTACAGAAGAAGAAGGAGCTGAATAAGGCAGGTGGCCCCCTCCTCAGTGTGCCAGTCTGCCTGCGAGTGTTGAGGCTGTGAGGAAGGAGGTCTGACTGTGAGAGGATCTGGGTTGTGTAGGAGGTGCTGGGTGGACTCGGTGCTGCGGGGGAGAGAACACGCTCTCCTTTCCAACATCACAAAGATTGCATCTTCTTTCTACTGTGAACTTCTGCTAGCTGCTGTTTCACAACAATGTGTTGTGTTGTAAAAATAGTTTCTTTCTCTCACATGTTCATATTGATACATATTACACAAAGTGTGCCTCAATTTTTAAAATGGTACTTACATTGTTCTTTGTTCTGCAACCACCATGATTTATCAAAGCAGTAAACAAACTCTATATGAAACAATTCTTGCAAAATCAATTAACCCACAGACCTGCTTACTTGAAATTCTAATGCGATTGGACTTTCAAATAGATTTTGCAATCCACTGAAATTACATTTACACTGAGGTGGCAACTGAAACTCACCCTACATTGATGCAGCATTGATTTTATTTGAGAAAGGCTTGAGTTTAAAAAAGCCATTGAGATGCTTTCATTGCAAATGCAGCTCATTAAAAAGCGAGGCCTTTGGAACTGTGTCAGTGTGTCAGTGTGACAGCCGCACGAACAATAAAGCCACGGCTCCGCTCCACACTGTAGACGCTCAGACACAATCTAAAAACGGAAACCTTCAAGATGTATTTAAAAGAAACACAGCTATGGGCTTGCTGCCTAGCTTTTGTGTTCAGGCTAATAATACCTGATATGGCTCCTGGATTGATATAGATAGATAGACTGCTAGATAGCTAATGTCACTGCGCAGCGGCTGTATTCATGGAGCTTCTTATCACTTCCCTCCCCGGGGCCCGGCCATAGAGCTGGGGGGCACGGAGGTGTGAGTGTGTGTAACCCTTCCCATCAAATGGCTGTCAGGCCGCGCTTATCATGGGAGCTGCAGGGGGTGCCCGCTGACCTGTGGAGTGACACCCAGCATGGCAGCCTCACCCGGGGGGCTTTATGTTACCCCGACACCCTCCCCTCCCTCAAGCGCCAGCACACACACAGCCTGATCTCCTGGCCTACTGCAGCATCCGTCACACACACAGAGACACACACCTGTCAAACACAACCGCACCTTCTGAGCCGCCGCACAGGTTGAAGGTAAAAGCATAAAAGTAAGAGCAATGGAAAAAAACAAACGGAAGGTTAAAGTAAAAGACAGACAAACAGTGAAAAGGGGGCCACGCTATAGGCTTCCACCACAAGGACTCAAAGCTTTGTCGCCTCTTTTTATCGACTATAGATCACACAGGCAGCCCGAGCCCTGACACCATCCTATTTCTCCAAATGTCAGCGGCGATGTTGGAGCTGATATCTTCTGGCTTGGGGGGAAACCGGACGCTGAATACATTGTAGAGTACAGATAAGAAAAAGCCTATGTATTCTGTCAGTTGCTCTTTCCTTTTACCAGCAACGAAAAGAGGACTTTGTTTTTCCGCAATCCAGCAACAGCACCAACACAACTGCATCTCAATGATACGGGTGTGAATGGAGAAAATATAATGTGTTTTATAATGCCTACTAAAGCTCAGCAGTTAATTAACTATATCCTATAACAAGACTCAGTGGTTTTATATCATGATAATATTTTAGTAAAATATCATTAAATTATGCAATTAAAGCTGATTGAAAACATACTAAATTAGTTATCAAGGGTTTTCTTTTACACACATTTCTCTGATGTAGGATTCAACAGAGTAACACTGCTCATTGTACTGAACATTTATGAAATTGTTGCATATAATAAGATGCCTTTGTTTGCCGTATTGGGAGAAAACATCCTTGTCAATACCATGATTTTAATTTCAACCATTTGCTATTACAGCTCGAGTATTTAACATCATATTTTGGCAGTAAGTAAGAGTCAATTAGTGGAAGTTATAACATTATACGAATCATTATTATTCCCTTAAAGCATTATTGTTCCTGATAAATAAGCAACATATCTAGGTTATGATTTAATAAGAGCTAACACTTCTTTATCAGCACTGTATGGTGTGGTTGGATCAGATTTGATTGACAGCAGCTTCTCCATGGGGAATGCTGAAAGCTCATATCTAAGAAGAAACTGTCAGAGGCAAACACTGTGAGAAAGGGTAAAAAAAAGAAAAGAAAGTTGGCCTGCTGCACACTAGCAGAACACTCCTCAAGCACTAAATATACTGTTGCACTGGCAACAAATAATACAAAAAACACAACTAATATGATTCAGTTTGTAAATGGACTTATTCTGATTGGTTAAAACCAAGAGCACAGGCAAAGCGACAATACATCCATACATTTATCCTATGAAATAACCACAAGTGTTTTAATGTTTGTATTATTTTGTGTTCATGTTATCCCGCTTCACTCAAAGTAAAATATTTTCAGTGGTACCCATATTTTTCGCAGTCTGTTATTTTACGTGTTTTCATCTGAATATTCCTCCACTGCATACAATACCAACTAATTGGGAGGAGAAGGGAAGATGTATTCCTGTGAATTGTAATAGATTAATGAGGGCCCTTCTGTCTACTTAAACTCAGATAATCAGCTAAGAGGCACCCCGGATGCAGATGCAACCCCCTGTGTGCATCCCATAGCTCTTTGTTTGAGCCAATGTTTGTAGTAGGAAAGCCCAAGCTGTCACTTCTGTTCCCATTTCTCACTTGATAAACACACACACACACACACACACACACACACACACACACACACACACACACACACACACACACACACACACACACACAGAAGTTGAGAGCAGAATCGAACAGTCTGAAATCTTGCATAAAGGCAACCACATACACACAGATGGAAATGCACATGCATCACACTTATAGTAAAAGACACAAACCAAATAGACAGAAATTATGTGAACGTACACATACGTGCTTTACTCGTAGAAACATGCTTGAGAGGGACTGGTGTGTAAAGGGAATAAAATAACTGCTTTGAATTTCCTAATGTAATATTCTGAGTTATACTGTGGCCAACAAGTCATGGCTTATAATAATGCGGTCAGACAAATATGGCTCCTTTGTCCTTTGTTTACGGGACAGAGGACAGAAAATATTTTTATATCCCCCATGCCACAGTAGCATGCTGTTTCAGAGCTCGTTACACACACAACACATCTGACTCATTTTACACCGGGTTCAATTCATTAAATAGAAGTTCTGGTTCACTGGCATTGAGATACTCAGGCATGTAGTTCATTTTATCCGTCGCTCCTCTAGTCTGATTGAAGTCGACGGCCTTTGATCTTGATTAGCATGCGAAAGTAAAACATGCACTAAGACAAGGATCGCTGCTACTCATGGATGACGCCACGCTGATGTCATCCTCATCTTCTAAAACTAGATTTACCCAAAGTGAGATTACTTTCATCCCAATGGATTAATGAGGTGATGGCATTATGAAAAGGAAGGTGAATGAATCTAATGACCTCCAGTTCTTTGTTTGCTTCTATAATTAGCTTATTTTTGTTTCTGTGCACGTACAATATCCTCCTAGTGTCTGAATACCTGAAGAGCCAAAACAAGCACTTCTATATCCAACAACCGGCCTTGTAGAGAAATGTGTGCCCTTGTAAATAGCTTTGGTTCCCTAAGGAAAATGATATGTCATTGTTTGTTAGTGCAGGTCTTCCTTGGTGGTGGCGGTGAGTGAGATTAAAGAAATCGGCACAGACTGAAGCACATACGGGAGATAAAACTCATTTTGAAGAGCTGTGTTCATGTTGGGTTGGAGAGGCGGAAGAGAGGAGGGCGTCCGGAGACTTGATGTGTGGCTGAAAAGGTCAGCTGGGTTCTTATTGAGATAAGAAACAGATGAAAAGAAAAAGGTCAATTCATCAACTCCCTTCTAAATCCCCTCTGCTCCTCCATGGTGAGATTTAGTGGACTGACTGATAAAACCCATTGACTTTATGTCTGGTGGCAAATGTGGCAGCATTTGTATCTGAGAAGTACAGCACACATCATGTGTGTGTTGTAACCTCATTTTAAATGCATCATAAATAAACCAACACTATGTTTAAATCTCACTATTTTCTATTTATTATTCAGATGCAGTCAAGCGGTTGAATGTGTGAAAATTAGACTGTGAAATCTCCAGTTACACAGTCATTGTGAGGTTGTGGTTATGCAACACTCTCTGCAGCGGCTTCAACCTGAGATGTATGGGAATAGCATTAGACGCTGTGAGGGGAGCAATAAAGTGAAGACATATACTAATTATTTGTAAACAGACTGAGTGGAAGATCATCTCAGCATATTTGGATCTCAATTTCAACTGCTGGGAACCCTGAGATAGACAGCTGCAGAGCTCAGAGCCTTCCATTCATATTGTAATCAAACACGGTTGGCTGACAGATCAGGCTTCTGGTTGGAGGCTGTGGGATGAAGCAGAAAGAACACTGCAAATGATGATGGGGAATGGGGCTGACTCAGAAATATGCTTCTTTATATTAGGAAGGAATGAAAAGAGTGTGTGTGTGTGTGTGTGTGTGTGTGTGTGTGTGTGTGTGTGTGTGTGTGTGTCCATGTATCTTTTAAAAAAAACAAAAAACCTTTGTAATGCTTTGGCATTGTAAAAGCAGCGCTGAAAGCCCATATTATATTTCGGGCTAATCTATCTTTGGTGGACACAAGATCAATCAAGCAGCACATTATTACTCTCCTCCCCCTCTTTCTTCTTTTCTATACATTTTAATGGTTGAGGGACATCCTTCAAAAAAACATAATGGGACAAGAAGATGGATGAGAACATTTGTAGCTAACTGTCTGGAGATAGTGCTGAAGATGAGGTGGGGGTCGAGAGCAAGGTTTGACAGCATTAATGTACCGGCAAAGCCATCACATCACATGTATACTCAAAGAGAGGAAGTGGGAGGACTGCTGCTTCCAGTTTATTTCCACCAATGTAAATTCCTATTTCATAACAGGCTGACGTCTAGCAAGCATTTATTTTATTAGAAGATTCATAGCTTGGTCTGTAAATGTCAGAAACAGGGGGAAATTACCATTAGATTTACTAAAAGGGGCCTGCACGGAGCTGTCAGATTACAGATACTTCAGAGATTTGGTCCAAAATATAAGAGATTTAAAGGGGACCTATTATGCAAAATCCACTTGTTTATGTCTCTTCTACATCAACATGTGTCCCCTCTGTGCAAAGAGATTCTGAAAGTTTCAGGAAAAAAGATTCTCTCTCTTTTTGTCCTGATCCATTTATATAAAAACCTGTCTGAAAACGAGCTGATCAGATTTTGGCGACTTCATGATGTCATAACGTTTTTTTGTTTGTGCAACCATTAGCCAATAACCAACCAAGGTACCCCCCCCCC
>NW_011367637.1:269590-298903 GCF_000735185.1 Notothenia coriiceps | reverse complement strand
CCCCCTTATCACCTGAATCTCCTCCTAGAGCACAATTGTGTTTTTTTTAACCAAATATCTCTCAGAGGGGCGTGGGGAGGGGCTCCTTATTTTCATCTAAAGTAACAGACAGAGAATCAGCACTTTTGAAACAGGGCTGAAACAGAGGGGATTATGGGATGCTGCAATGATCTGTTTGGTGTTTGGAGCCAAACACTTCAGAGACATGTTTTGTATATATCTGAGACCTGTAATGTATTGATGAAAAACAGTATAATAGGGGACCTTTAAGGTAAACAACAACAACAAATGTATTGAAAGACTAATGTTTGGATGCCACATGTCAAGTAAACAAACATTGTATAAGCAAGAAAATACACTTTTACTGTTGCCACTCTGAACACCTAAGATAACTTTACAACTCTAGACTAAATGCAAAACTTGTTTATAAAGATAACACCATTGTACCCTCAGTTGCTGGCATTCTGTATGTGATGATGCGTGCAGCCCGGTGAAGCCTACAACCCCTTTTCTTAGAAAGCTTGGCTCTTGTGATAGAATGCATACCCATTACACACATGGCCGCTGGTTTTGCAGAAGCAGGAGCAAATCAGCTGCTTACACCTTCTCCGGTTGACAGGTTTCACATCTGGTGAGCATATTCACGCCACTGCAGGACCCAGCTCCTGGGAACCGGCCTTCACCCCAGGAACAAATGAATTCAAGATCTGCTTCATTTGATGTCCGTCTGTCCCGCCTTGTCAACCTGGTGGCACTGCTCAACACGACATTGCTAAACTCTGAGATTCCATTACAGCGTCCTCCTGAGCGCATTAAAATGTATAAACCCCACTTTCTGCTTTTCAGCGAGAAAATTCACGAAGACTGTTTTTTTGTTTCCTGTAGCCAGCTGTGTGTGTGTGTCTCATTTATAAGCAGCAAGTTATCAGGGACTGCTGTACCTCATTGAGTTGCTTTCCATTTATTTCTCATATGCAGGGAAGAGTGATTCTGCTACCGTCTAATAAAACATGTAAAAACCGACTTCATGACTTCTAGTAACAAAAAGAGCTGCCAGTGTTATTGGAGAATTACAAAAAAGGATAATGAAATGTGGAGGGTCTGTATTCGATTCATCATTCAACAACATTGAGAGTGACTGGCTGCTACTGTAACCAAACAGAGGCTCAACATCAGCGCTAACTGTTACTACCAGGAGGGGTCTTTTTGGTTCATTTTCTTTTGACTGCTACCCTGTCTGCAAAAGAAGCTTTTTTCTTAATGCAGAAATCCCATCCTATCAACATAACCGAGTTTCGCTGCGTTGCTCCTCTCATCAACATCTGCCATCCTGCTAATTAGCCCCAAAAAGCCACACATCACTGGGTTTCAGCAGTGCACAGACAATGTGTGACACTCACGAGGGGAGCTCACGGACACACAATGGGAATTAAAAAGCTCTGCCAGATCACAGAGCGAATTAACTACAGTATGTGATTGGATGTAAGAAAAGGCCAGAACAGCAGCATGGTGGAGAGTGCAAACTCTAAGGTTGACCGTAGTGCGAGTAATGCTGAACCTCGGGTCAATAGTTTCAGCAAGGTTTCATCCTTGTTGACCTACGATGAGAAAAATCTTCCTACTTCTTCTCCTCCGCACAGAGGACAATCATTGGAAGGTTAACTAGAGTGGAATCCAACAGAGAGCAGGCTGGAGCAAAGATCGCATCAAAGGTAATCAAAGATGAGAGGAGGAATCACAGGAGTCGAAAAAGACAAAGACAGATAGGAAAAGATACATCCACGAGGGCTGATGAGTAGGTAGGTAGAAAAATAATAAGGTGAAGTTTAAAAAGTTTGCTGATACAATACATAAAACATGTCAGAGCTGTGAGGTAGCTTTGCAGGCCAGCTGAGAAAGGTGAGCACATTTCCATGCAGAACACTTGCAGCTGTGAGAACAGAGAGAAAGGAGAGAGAGAGTGAGGGAGCCAGCTGAGCAAGTCATAAATCTCCCACAGCTCCTGGGGTCAAGCAGACGGGGAGAGTGTCAAAATTGTTTCTTGGTGTGAAGGGAAGGGGAGGAAGGTGGCTAACCAACCACTGTGAATGACTCCTGCTCCTCCAATCAAGCTTCTGCGGGGCCGGTCAGTCACGCTGTGACACCGGCAAACCACTTCTGCAGCATTTGCCTACACACACATTCAGAGACTCTGCATAATCACAAGAGTGGAGTGACATGTTTGTGAATGTCTAGGTGTGTGTGTGCTTCTGAACAGCCCAGAGACAGAACAAAAAGACTCAGCATGGAGGAGTGAGTATATAAAAACTGAAGGGATGGTGATAGCTGAGCAAGCTGGACAGATGAGACAATATGTAAGAAATAGGATTAGGATGCCAGCGGTGTGAGCGCAGCTTCCCGCTGTCACAGAACAGTTCTCACGACCACAAACACACGACGACACACTTCTATAGCTGCAGGGAGAGCTCTGCTACCTGAAAGAGACCGTTGGTATTCCCTCCTTCATTTCTGCCAGTCGTGTTGCTGTTTTTATGTCTTCTCTGTGCTGTTGCAGAGGGTATACTGCTTGTCTCTGCGGTTATGTTTCAGTGTGTGCACGAATATGAGCATGAAGGCTGTGAGGATAGGAGATTTTCTGTGTTGTACGTGATAGAACAGTGTACAATGATACACCTGTATTTCAAACCAAAAGTCTACTGGATGACTTCTCTTCCTCCTCTTCATTGTTCTCTCAGCATTAATGAGGATTCACCTCCTTGCTTCTTTCTTTAATTTCCCTTTTACCCTTTTCTCCTCCCTCGCACTTTCTCTAACAACTGCATCTTTAACGGCTTACTCTCTATTCCCATCCCAGTCTTTATCTTCCATGCTCTGTAACCTTCCCGCCTTCCCTCCCACAGTGGTGATCAGAAAGTAGGTGCTGAACCAGCTCAGTATATCAGTGGGTGGACAGACATGCCAGAGAGTCTCCTGTCAACACTGAGTGTGCCCTGGAGACTGGCCCACTTGGCGTACACTGATCCCCTCTGCTAAACCACCAGAATAGGAGTCCATGCTATTTCTTAACAACCAATGCGGACAGAGGCGCAAAATCCAAGATAAGCACCAGGGCAGCACTATTTTTATGGTCCTCCTGAGGAGAGGCAGGCACTGCAGCGGCTACCTATTCATCCTTCATGGTCCCTGGACAGTTCTGTCTGTCTGCTAATATTAAACAGACCATTAGTGAATGCAACATACTTTACTGCTGATCCAGAAGCTTGAGGCTTTCCCTGATCATTGATGCGTGCAGGGTTAAATCTGACGGACAATGTCCATCACAAGAGTTTGTCAAAGTCTGAAGTTGCGAACAAGGTGAGAGCTACAGGCAGTGGTTAACCTGAGCTACTTTACCTCCCCCACATCTTCTCATTATGTCTTTTCACAAGGGTAAAGAGAGACATTTCACTTCTAATTAATGCACAGGATGGTTGTATAAAATGGCTAATGAGGCTGTGATCACAGTGGCGTAAAGGCTGGCGCTACTGGAAGGGGGAGTGGGGGAGCAGTACTTCACTTCCAGGAGACACCGAGCTTCACAGTTATTAGCCTGTCACAGAAAGAGCGCTGATTGGAGGATGCTTGTTTGTCTGCTCTTCCTATGCCCTCAATCTGAGATAATGTCCTTTTGTCTGTTGACTCACTAAATGCTTGGAATGCATTGTGAATTAAACAGCAGAGAGAATGAATTTCTCAGGAACGTGCACAATTATTCTACAATCGCATCAATAGTCAAACATAGCATGAACATTTTAAACAGAAAGACACACATACACATACTCTGTTTGTTTGCTGACATTAGGACCTTTGACACCATGTGTCTCCAAGATGAAACAAATCTGCTGGCACAACACTGAAGTGTCCCTCTGTGACCAAGAAATGCCAAAAGAAAACTTTAATTAAAAACTCTTGTGCTACTATTTCATAAAAAACCTTCCTGCATGATGAATGACCTGCTCACTAGCTGCTCTCTAGGCAAGGGCTCATTACTCGTGAACACATCTGCTTGGGAGAAAGAGACCACTTACTCCATAGTAGCCTACTGCCTCACTTTCATTTGGTGTAATAATCCAAAAAATACTCCCAAGACCTATTTCCAAAAAAAGAAAGCAGCAGCCTGCTCTCAGCAAAGCACACATAATGAATCACACACCACAACACACACAATCGATGCCAGAGTCGGCCGTGCCTCTGCTCACCTGTGCAATCTCATAAAGCAGCTTGTAGTGTTCTTCTCGCTTCTGTAAAGTGCACAGATTGCAGCCCATTATAGTCGTCGTGGAAACGCCAGGCGTCCAATTCTCCCCGAGTAGTGGTGGTACGGACACAGGGGGTCACCCTCCACACCGGAGCGCTGGTTCTCATCAGTCACTCCTTAAGCAAGCATCTCTTTCAGGCATCCCATTCACACATCAGAAACTAACTCCGGCTCAAAAGGAACAGAGACCTCCAGCTGAGAGAAACAGATGAGGGTTCAGATGTGAGCAGTGTGGCGGCAGCTTCAGCAGTCGTACAAGTAGCAGCATCAGCCAGTTTCTCTCCTCTCTCGCTCCCTCTATTTCACAGACTCACACACACATGCACACACTCGCACGCCGGAGTTGTGACTCGCTGAGACACTCCCCCCTTTTCCCTACTCGGTGTCAGCGCACATGACTACGCTGATACCAGCTCATGAATATAGAGGGAGAGCACTGTGGTAATCATGAGGGAGGCGGGAGAAGGGGAGGGGATCGGCGGAGAGGGAGGAGTGTGTGAGAGCGGGAGCGCTGGTTCATTAAAACCGAGGCTCAGTTATACAATAAGCGCCTTTGTGTGAGCAGCTCCTGTGAGGAGCATGGATGACAGCGCTGAGACGACACAAACTGGGGCAGACAAGGTTTTCCAAGGCTGTAACCTACTTGCATACAAAGGGCTTTTATTGGAGGTTTACCTGCTTCATGAGTAGGGGAAGTGAGACAATGTTTCAGAAGGAAATAAGGATGTCTGAACAAGAGATCAAGCAGTAAATATAGCATTAAAGCTCATTATGGCAAAATGTTTAAAACTTGAATAATTAGTTAACTATTCAAATAGTTTACACACAGAAATTGAATTCTTAAAGGTCACTTATTATGCAAAATCGACTTTTTCATGTCCACTCTGTGTAAAGAGATTCTGAAAGTTTCAGGAAAAAATATTCGCTCACTTTTTGTCCTGATCCATATATATAAAAACCTGTCTGAAAACGGGCTGATCAGATTTTGACCACTTTATGATGTCATAACGTTTTTTTGGCTTGTGTAACCATTAGCCAATCACCAACCAAGGTATGGCTTCACCAGTCTGGCAGTATTTTAAGGGATCTGAAAATGACAATAAAATAGCGGTATTTGCTATTTGTTGTTTGTTTATAATCACGCAGTCTGTTCTTCTTCTCTCGGTTATCACGCAGTCTGAAGTCTTTGCGGCGTGTTCCAGTGCGACACATGGCCAAGACGCAGAGACGCGAGGCGACGCAACAGTCGGGAGTCCGTCTGTGTCAGTTATTTGGTGTCAGCTTGGTGTGTCCGGGGCTTTAAACATCACTTTAAATGGAAGATCCCCATAGGCCCCGCCCACTCGATCGGATCGGCGATCGGTATCGGCCGATACTGATTCTGGCGAACGGCCCCAAAATTGGCAATCGGAGCATCCCTAATGTATATCCATATACATCTAAAGTCCTGAAATGTTTATGGACGAAACAATCAATTTCATGAAATCTTGGGATATTGCGACGGACATTTATTATTTAATTTTTGTATTTTATACCAACAAATGACCAACAGGTGATCTGCATAATTCTTGAAATAAACAGACTAGAGAATCAGCATTATAACCTGCCTAATTTATCACAACAGAAATGTACTGTAACATTGCAGTGCCCCAGTCCTAAGTAGGCTTTATTATGGAACTAAGTACAACAAAAATGGGGAATATCTTGTGTCAGTTTCAGGTCAAATTGAACTATGAACTCACATATAGCATCATATTATAGGAGGAAACGCAGTTTATTGCATATTTTTAAGTCACTAGCCACTACAGGTGTCATTGATGATGGGAGCAAATTGGCAATCAGGAAAGCAAGAGACTTGAGAGATGATATCAATCACAGACATCGCTCAAACTGTGATGATTGCAAGACAAATTGACCTTAGCTATTGTCTCCGCCATGAATCCCCGTTCGCTAGTAGGAAGGTTCACTAACGAGCAATAATTGTTAACAAATTGGTCTCCAAGTCAACAGTGGGGCTTTATGTGAAGAATACAGCTAAGAGTAGATGAGCGCTCATCAGATGGCTACTGGGCATCCCAAACCCCAGGGGAATACATAATCCGATTTTCTGGGCTTTAATTTTGCTCCACTGCCTGGAGGCAAGCCAAACACACACATACGTTCATCTTCCAGGACCATTATTGATAATACCATCCTCCCTTTTCGTCTACGCCAACCAAACAATCCTTGCTACCGTCTTCTCTTCATCCTAAAGAAGCTACAAGAAGTGGGTTTTCTGCGGTTGCCAGGCAATATCAAATCCATGAAGTGCTGTTCACTAAAGTGTCAATTTGACATCAAAGGGTCTTGTTGGGAGCCTAGGGAGTGGGGATATAATATTGCATTTGATGAACAGGGGTGCTATGTTTGCTTGCGGTACAATGGAAGGAAATGTGAGTCAGATGCAGTCTTCTGAAATGGTATACTGAGGTCTGAGAGCTATGAAGTGCTTGTGAGAGAGAAGGACTGGCTGTGTAGTTGTCTATAGTAGGTAGATGGAAAATATAAAACCAAGGGTTGAAAACAATGCCCTTCCTGCATGGAAATTTAAATAATAGATCCAGAATGTGCTGACAGTATCCAATATTAGTACACGTAAGGTGTACTCAGGGTTCAGGTCTGGATGACCATCACCCTGTGATGTTGAACTCGCTGACCCCTAAAGGTTAAGATGCTCATCGGTCAACCAAATGGTGTTTCGCATCATCTGTGCAGCGAGACTGATACAGTAGCCTCTGCCTGCGGTCAAGCAGCACCTCTCCATGGGACATGCAGAGTGACGGATGCTCTTTGAAGAGTGCATTAAGACTGATAAAAGCTCTCCCGAGGTTCTTTATGGCCGTCAGTTTTACATTGTGACAGCGTGAATTTACCTGAGACTGCATTTCCGATGCAACCTAAGGGCAAGATTGGCACATTATAGATACATTTAGTAAAACCATTTACTTTCTGACATGGTGAAGTGCTACTGGATGTACAATGTGTCTCCTCGCCTGTCACTGCTAGGCTTTTAATGTGGAACTTACTCAATAAATTGTATTGTTTTACATTTATATGGAAAATGAAAGTGGCTACTGTGTAAAAAATGTGTAGATAACCACTGATTCTGTCTCCTTCTCATGTCCTTTCTACATCCCCACTGTCCTTTCCTACTGTCCAGCAGTCGTTTATCATCCGGTCTGCCCTTTGCCTGCTCGGGTAGAAACAGGCCCTCAATCGTGTTCATTCTCTCAGTTAATGGGCCTCACATCGCTGGGCATGGAGAAGCGATTTGTCCTCACCGTGATAGGTGTATTTTGAGGTTTCTTCAATTGCATTTCTGACAAACTGATATTTGAGCTCACCTTAAACCTGGAGGTATAACCTTCAGCCAAGTGTGTAATGCAGGTATATGGCCCAGTTGTAAACCCCTGTGCCCTCACACATCCCTGCATACTGCTCACACAGCCACAGTCTTCTTTCCGTCACACATATACAGTAACACACAAAACTATAAAATGAGCATTGAAAGCCCAACTAATCAAGATGCTGCCAGTGTTGAATATGAAGTTAAAATCAGTACCCTCAAACTGTATTTGTATAGATTTCTTGTCCTGTTATAAATACCGCTGTCAGTCACCCAGCAGAAGTTGGATCAATTCAATATTCCACTGAATCCGACTCAACAAGCTGACATGCATCCCATCTGAATGACTTTTAAAGCAAGCAAAACATGGAGCGCATTTTTCATTTCCACTCTGACAGCTACTTTTCAAGGCTTCTTGTTGCTGCCAATCACCGCTTTTGTCAGGGAAGCTCTTGGCAGAAAGACGTGGTGAAAGAAGACGCCACTCATCTGAGAAACTAATATTTCAAAGATCCCTAATATGAGATGAGTGTTATTCAATCTGAAATATACACAAAGCTTAGATTTGGGACAGAATAGTGGAGGATCACCTCAGGCTAGTGGAAGAAATGACTGCATGCCAACACTTGTGTAGTCTTATGGTAACCTTGACAACAAACTAGAGAGCATCTTAACATAGCTGGGGATGTAATAAGAAGCTGTTATTGCTGTGATTACTTGTCTATGGCAATGTCTGTCAGGAATACCAAGAGTCCCCACAGTGTTTAATACATAAACAGGTTTATTAGGCCAGCTCTGACACACCAGGTGGGCGGAAATCTCTTCGGTGTGAGTATTGAAGATTGAAATCCTCTTCGCGTGAAAGGAGAGCCGTGGGGATCTGAGAGTGGTTCGTGATGCGACGCGTAGCTCAGATCTGCTGCTGTAGAGCAGCCGGTCCTCCTGGGTATCCAAATGACCTGATTTGGGAGTAATTAAATGAGGCCCTTTTGTGAATGAATCATGGTTGCAGCCCGCTCCTCTGATGACAGCTCTGACGGAAGTTGGTCCAGCGCGGATGCACAGATGCACAGGTGGGCGCTTCAAAGCCAGCGTGGCCAGGCCGCGGGAAGCCAACCAAAACATCTTTCTCGATGACAATAAATTATTAAAAAGGCTTGAATCTTTAATTCATGTGGGAACATGACCATGGATAAAAATAGCACATTGAATGCAGCCCTGCATGATAACACGTGCAATATTGCTTTTCAAGCAATCAACATAATGGCCATCTAATTCACAGCCTGAAGGGCAATTAAAACTCTAATTCCTGCCCACACAAAGTATGCAGTTTTATTTTCAAATCACGCAAATTGTACTGATAAATTATGAATAACTGGGTTAATAAACCCTACAATTAGCACATTTAGCTAATAACATGACTCTATGTATGCATCTAACTCCGTAATAATCGGTTAGGAGATATCAATAATACATAATCTTTTAGGCACAAATATCCAAAAATATATTTTCTTGTTTCCTGTTATCCAAAAGTGACTCATAAAATGTGCGTTCTAACCAGGTTGAGCTCGCTTGACATTCTTATGAAATACAAAACAAATCCCGCTAATTAGCCTCTTCACACGGATATCCCTTTTGAAGTTTCAAAACAAAAAAGCGGCACATGCCACGCAAACATCCTACATGAAATCTGTTTAACCCTGATGCCCCATCTGCATGAAAATGAAACAAATTGCAGAGCAGACGGGAAGCTCAGGGAGGTGTGATACTGCTGATGGCGTGACATATGCCAAGCATTCAGTTTAGTCAGTAAAAAGAATGAAACCGATCCGAAAGTGGGATCAGGATGAAATACATGTCAGAGTGGTGCAGTCAGAGTGCTGAATGAAGACAGTTTTAGATCATATATGTGTCTGCATCTGGGTGAAAATGCATCACCTGAATTAAGGTTAAGTATTGTGAGAAAACAGCTGTGTGATATTTTTCAATATAGTTTATATTGTAATATTAGGCCAATAAAGGCATTGCTTTATTCAGTTAGGAATGACTGTTTAAAGGAAACACTGAATTGAAAGGATGTCAACATCAATGTCAGACAGGACAATAGTTTTTCAGGAAGTGGCGAATTAGACAAAAACATTCTGATTGGTGAATTTATCTATCGGTTTCTTAGAATCATCAATTTCGCATTTCCTTAGTTTGGTGGTTCACAACAGACATATTTAAAAATAAAAGCCAAAAGGTTGATTTATCCTGACATCCCAAGTCAAACATCAAAAGTGCTCCTCCCATAACACATACAAAGAAAGAGTGAAACGTTTCCCAAAACATAATGTATTTAGTTCCAGGAATAGCTGCAGGTGATACTCAACATTTGAAAAGGTCCATATTATCTGAATCATCGCAGGTGTGAATCAATAATAAAATATAATTATTAAGTGCAGAACATTTTGGTTAGACAAAGAGAAGACCCATCACTGAATACATTATGATACACAAGTCTTCTCTTGAGATAGTTTTTGCCTTAGCAATAATGCAACAGTAAGATATTCTGATTATACCCTTTCTGCATGGTAAATACCCCGTGAGTCCTACCTCTCTCCTTCATAAAATTCCCTTGTAGATGCATTAATATCCCAGAATGTTATAACACAGGACATCTTAAAACATTTGATCCGTATCACAAATTCAATAATTAGATAAAAAATGTTATCAGTTTAGTTTGCACTTTTTTCAGTAGCCATACACCCAATGTTTCCCAGGCTGTCAGAAATTACAACACAACTGTGTTATTGTAGAATGAGCAAGAAACAATACATCTGTTTAAACATGTAAGGGTGGTGACCTTTTCATACAGGAAACATGTTGATGCTTCGAGCTGGAGGAGGGGAGCGTTGAGTGAAAGACAAAACGTTCTTGCTACTTTCTCTGCAGGACCCTTTCCGTCTGCTTTCATATTCATTCACCCAGAGGCTGAAGACTGCGTAGCCCGCACTAACTGCTGCACTCACACCCCTGTGACACTGTGACCCCGACGCCCCCCGTGTAGCAGGACAGCCTCAGGGCACCATGCACTGCTGCTGCTCCAGCCTCCCTGCAGCTCTGGGGAAAGGAAGGTTGGCTCCCTTATATGTTTAGCCTTGATGGTTGTTAAAAATTCGCCCTGCAACACCGTGATGAATAGTAATCGTTTCAGATGCATAAAGCACTCGAGCATAGCTGTGAAGTATGCGCCGTATATCTATAGATCTAACAGAGACACATTAGAGGTCCATAGGTCTGCCTGCTCTTGTTGCCCGAGGTGTTTAATGATATTTGTGGCCTGATACTATTCCTCTGTGTGCGGGGCTCCACCCTTTTTATTGTATTATCTGACATACAGTAACAAGACCCTGAGAGATCCCCCACTGTATGAACCTCCACAGGGCATACAAGTGATTACAGAGCCACCCGATTGTGAGATGGCACTGAATAAGAAAAGACCGAAGCTCTTAAACTACAATATAAACTATGATCAATGCATGCAGTGATGAAGTTCAGGGTTTCTGTGTGTTTCAAGGTGTTATATAGGCCTGCGGAGATAGGAAATCTAATCTTTTATTTCCGTGTTCGGAGAGAGTTGGAGTGGAGCAGAGAGTGGAGCGGGTATTTTAAATCTTCATGGAGTGCAGAAAATGTTGCAATAAACTCACTTTATTGCCTTTTTATTGGCTTATTTCACTCACCCATTCATACAAAAATTAAAACTGTACATACTTTTCAAGATTTAATATTCCAACGTGTGTATTTAAGAGCAGGTAAAGGGGGTAAATCAATTGGCGTACTGTCAAGGAAGCTCAAGGTGGCAATTCTCACTGACAACAAGCCGCAAACATGTACAACAGGCATGTCATTGATTTGAGACTCTTCCCACTGCTGGGAGTTCTCATCAATACACAGTCAATACACCTTTGATTGTGGATGAGTTTTGTGCTCCTGAAGAGAGAAAGCAGATCTATAGAGACAATCAGCTCAGAGGGCAAACGGGTGGGACTCCACACCAACCTGTTCTGCTCCGTCTATTCAACTCTTATGCTGATTCTAGCGTAAACAGAAAACCTGCGGCCTCTTATTGTGTCCTGTGCAAGGCCTTTTGAGGCAATGTCACCGACAGGTCAGCTCATTTCAGGAACACAATGCCAGCGTCCTCCTGTTCTTTCCCAATGTCATGTTGAAACAAGGTCAAATAAAGCGCATCCAGCGAATCATGGCGAAACATTGTCAAGCATGCATTTGAGCAAATCGAAGCTCAACAATGGTTTAAATTATAATATGTGATGCAAAACAAACTCCTGTAGAAACCATTTGACCCTGCAGCTTTATAGGTCCCTTCTCACTTTTTAGTTTGTGCTTTTGTTTTGGAGACAGTAAACTCTAAAAAAAAAAAAAAAAAGCCATACACCTTTCAGAGAAGTTGATAAAGACAGAAACAGAGCCTAATAAATTACGAATGATATTGTCAGGCGACCAAAATTACAACTTGAAATGGACGCAGTGTCTGCTGGATCAGTAAATGTACAGTGTTACGTTTCATTTTTCATTTTCAGCGTGTCTCAGTGCTGAAGACGACAGAAAATGACAATTACTGCAGCTTCAACTAAAATCCAATCAGCCAGTCGACATTGGGTGTGTGAAGGGTAATCTGGTCTCCAGCTTGATGTCAGTCATGTTTATTAATACAAAATCAACATTTTAAAAAAAGAATAAGAATTGAAATTTGTTTTGTAGGCTTCTAGCAGTGAGATTGAATCCCAACAGTTACATTTTGATCATTTTTAATAAAAGGACATTAATGCAGAAATGTTCCGCAGAACCATTTTATTTTCAATCTGTAATTTTGAAGTAATACCTCAATCTTCAATACCTTGGTATTAAAGTCTACTAAAATCAACTGATGTTATTTTTCGCAGTTGCTCGAGAGCAGCGAGGCATACATAATGAGAATTAGAAAAGTTTAAAAACAAACAAATGGCACATCAATCTAGTCAGACTTCGGCAGTGGCACAGTCATTTTGGTTTGCTCTACATCAGTGCAGCAGCATGCCACCACCGGCCCCCTTCATGTACTCTATAATTTGTGTTGTGACGGGCATGTTCATCGTGGTTCTCCATGCGCTTCAGCTGGCCTGGTGGGTGCACAAACACACCTCCATTTCCTATATGCTGTTTTTTGTTAAAGTGACTTCCTTGTCTTGCCGGGTGGGAGAAAGTCATCGGTGCGCCTGAGGATCGGCTTAAAAACCTTCAGCTAAACTGCAATGCTCCAGAATGAGGATGGAAACATATCCAGTGGTAATAACAGACCTGCAGATGGATAACATGCTTGTTTTTCTGCCCGCAGATTAGTCTGGAATTATGATGACGCCCAGGGGGCAGGAATCTTATTTGCTGTCCTCCTGATAAGAAAACAAGAGCAGACGACAACCAAAAGGAAAAGAGGGAGAGGGTGATGTGTGTAATTTAACATGCTGTGCCACATGCTGGTGTGTTGGCACTCCAATTTAGGAGACTGGATCTGATAGGGACTGATGGGTAATGTTTCAATATCGGCTAGGAAAAACATGGCTTCATGTCCTGTAGCACACCAGAATCTGTTTTGCTTGCTGTCATTTGGCACTTCATAAAACCATGTTTAATTACGTGTGGTGTCGTCAAAACAAACATAACACATCTGGATGAGTTCGAGTTGGTAGTGCGAGTAAAATCTCTTCGTGAAATAACATACCTATATTCTCTTTGTAGCACAGAACCTTAGTACTATCAAGGTCCATGTTTTCACCACAATTTCCCTTTACAACAGCTTCCCCTTGTTGGTATTCTTGGAGGTTTCTTTGGGGTCCTGAGCCTTAGAGCAGTTCATCTTTGATTTGCTACACTTTCATGAAAAATGTGAATGGAAGAGTCTCTCATTACATGAGCATGAGGGTTTTAATATTTGTATATGCAATAACGAATGTAGCTTGTATATGTAAGGACTTCCCTTTAATTTAACATCCTTGCGTTAAAAGAACCCAAGGAACAGAAAGGTGAAAATGTTGGCTGTCACATAGGAGTTTAAATTAAGCAAACATGCATTTGTCAGGAATGTTACAATTTGATCAAAACAAAGTATTTATTTAGGAGGATGTCCACAAAGAAAAGTAGAAAGAAGTATTTCACAAACCACTGAAGTATCTGATATTATTTATGACAAAACAAAGAGTCTACAAATCCAAGTAAGGGTAAGATTTGTTTTCAACAAAAAAAAGGGACGATTATATTTCACATGGCTATCAAATTAATAACCTGAATATTAAAGTTTTATCTAAGACAGTTACTTCTCTGTCCCTGTTGACTTGCACTCTTGCACACAGAAACAAATAAATAAACAGTGTAGACACCTCACTAACGCTCTACGGCGCTCTATACCCCAAAGGATAGCCATCGATTTTCCAGTTATAATCAACACCAAAATTATTGAATGTCAGATGATAAAGTGTCAGGGGTCCACAGGCACTTTTCCACAATGGGATTTCGTGTCACCATGGCAACCCCGGCTGTTTGACAGAGCTTACGACAAAGAACTCTTCTGCACAAATTCATCTTGAATCCCTTTTCGCTCGAGGCACAGTCAGAATTTCTGCCAGTCCACACACAAGCAAACACACACACACACTAACACACACACACACCCCCCTCAGTTTTGCTTCCAGTATTCTCCTTTTGAGTGAACCAAATCTCAAATGAAATGGGCCAAAACAAGAAAGTTTCACATAAATCGGAATTTGAAATGCAGTAACGCATTTGGTACAAAAGCTGAAGCATCAAAACATTTCACAGAAAAGCATCGATCAGGACAAACGAACCAGGGTCAACAAGCAATAAAAATCAGGGCTCTACATCTACACCGCAGATAAAAACTACTGCATAATCATATGAGGCCGTATTTCTTTGTAGCGGCCATCTAATGAGATTATACATCTTGGACGTGGTGTTTTATTGATTTGACTGTTGTTATGCTTGATAGACCTCGAATAGCTTCAGGGGATGCTCACCACTCATGTGGGACAACAAATCTGCTGTGACCCTGAACTGAAGCATCACACCTTGCACTTTCATACAAATATGTATTTTGTCTGGTGGGGAAATCAGATAAGCATTTTGCTGATCACATATTGCAGTATTGAACCAACAAGAATCAACAGCGACAGACCAGAGCGGTAACTGGCTGTTTTTCCCTGGATAAATGTCCTTCGGGTTGGGTAATGTAGGATGGTGCGTCATAAAAACTCTTACATGCCCTCAGACGACCCAGCTCATCCTTTCTCAAGGTTTTAGGTCAACACAGGTCAACATTTCCCCGGTGTACTCTGTCGAGGAGAAGGTCGGGGTGCACTCTCCTGCCAAAGACACTGTTAATACACTGGAGATACATTTAGATCCCTCTCCGGCAGTCTTCTGGGAATAGTTTTCGCCTCACAGCACAAGGTAGATTAAACCAAAGGGGAACGATATTCACAAATCAGCCAATGGTTATGAGGAAAAAAGCAACAGAGGGCTCACTGTCCCCTCCACAATGAGCTCACAGGAAACTATCTATTCATCAGAAACCACCACCATCTACATTATACCCACTGGATGTCCTGGGAGGGCCCTAATCCTTCTTCCAGGGGATATTATGCATGTGACAAGGCAGGCGAGAAGGATCCCTCTGCTACCAAATCAAACTAATACATGGAAGTGTTCCAGTGGAAAGATGTATTGTTCCTACACAAGCCCATTACATTATTGTAATGTGGATAGGCAGAGTATTGATCATTGTAGCATCCTTTGAATTTCAGACAATTGTTGGTTTATGTTGGCCACAAATAAGAACATCTTTTATTATTGTTGATTACATTTTAAAGCATGGCGTTATGCAAGTTTTATCCTAAATGTGTAATTGGTGTCCTATATTTGAAATTCCATTATAGTTTTAACATTTAAGTTTATAGAATTGAACACAAAGGAAATAAACTAATAGTAAGTTGTACAACATAAATGTCCAATTTAGATTTTTTACCGTCTTTATCAAGGATGTTGTAAAGTGTTTTTATTGTAAAGTATTTTTATTGTATGTACAGCACTTTGGCTCGACCAAAAATCGTTTTAAAAATGTGCTATATAAATAAAACTTGATTTGATTTGGGATCCATAAAGCATACCTTGTTTTACCATTCCCTTCTTGCAACTAGTGGAGTCACGATGTCAGATTTGCATATTCGCATCGGCTCCACCTCTCAGACACAGAGGTTGCCTGATCATGTTTCTGACACAGAAGAATAAAATATGAGTAGGGAGGTGAATAGTGAATATTGACATCTCTCCTCCGAAAGAGGCAAGCAGATAATAGGAAGGACCGACAGACATTCAGCTGTCAAGCGGTAAGAAATATGGTGTCACTGAATATAATATTAGAAGGTGATGGGGCCCAAAAAGGCCGTTTCAAAAATGCAAGCAGTCAGAAAAGACATTTCTGGAAACTTCAAATAGATTGACTGGAGAGTGACTGAAAAAAAAAAAAAATAATAACGATAAGCCAGGAATTCATCCTACAAGTCGAATTCAGAAAATGTACAAGCTGCACAGGTACAACGTAGGGAGTTAACAAAATGTAAGTTGGTATTTCCCCTGTTGCCAACAATTATCAACTCTTGTTTGGTCAAAAAAACTTTAATTTACACAGTGAGATGGGATAATGTACCCACTACACAGCTGTTTCCACCAACATCAGTCTCTCTCTCCTTGCCTTCAGCTGTCTGTGAGCAGCGACTCTAACTCACTTCGGAGTCACACCATTAAAGTAAAAAATAAAATGCCATATATTTGCCCAAAGGATGGTGTGGGAAACAAAGCAAATGATGATTTAAATATAACAGAATATGGTAATCTTAATGAATGATGATCAGTGTCTATAATTACTGGCATGCTAACAGAACACAGTATTTTGCACATTCAATCTTAATAGTTCATGTTTAGTTCACCTGTGTTTGCTTGCCTTGGCTCATAAATCCCATCCAGGTTTGTGCTCAGTATTTTATAATGAACCTCATTATATGGTAGATTTCCCTTATAAAACTCAGGACTCTGATACTGAAAAAACAACAGCAGAACATACACCGCTCCCTCACTGATTCTCTAGACGAGCATCCTTGCCCCTTTCCTCACCTTGCTCGGCTCCCCACATCATAAAACTGCTGTTAGCTAATACTGTGTGTTTAATTCCTCATTGTGGAGCTCACCTCAGGGTGCCCCTGCCAAACCCTTCCTGCAGGAGATTTACAGTCAGCCATTTTGTGGACTAATTGCTTAGTCCTAGAGCAGGGAGGTCAGCCATAGCCAACAAAAGAGAGCCAGCTCACACACCTGCTACAAAACAGCGGGACACGCCACACCACACCAGGAGTCTCCTTGAGTTGTCTAAAATAAGGTGTGCTAGGTGCAATCGCCGGCACAATACTCCGTTGTTTGGAAACAAGCCCCAAATCATTCTTTTGCCACCGACTGTATGTTGCTGGAACATAAATCAAAGTCAGATAAGAGGCGGATGTGCGATAGTTGAGATAGATCCACTGCATGCTCTTCTTGATATGGATCTAATCTCTTCACTTTGGATCATATTTGTGATTCATCTTCTCCTTCTCCTCCACCCATATCATCAGCTTCCTGTCTGCCTACATACACAACCACCAATCTTCTTTTGATTGGACGGATTAGAATGATGCTCCGACCATGGGAACATGAACAGCCGAGCCAGTCTGCCACTCAATCCTCCTCTCACATTAACATTTCCAGCGGCTCATGCAGGTATTATTATTACATAGTTGTCCACCTCATTGACTCCTCTTATAGTTAACAGATCAGTCCACTCCTCACCACCCGCTACACAGACTGGAGTGTTTCTAAGGATTAACTGACAGCTAAGCCCAGTTTTGCCTTTGTCTGTTCCTTTTTAATAGCCCTTAATGACTTTCTATTAAAGGCTACTACAGACTCTATACTATTCTGAGCACTCTCCCTTTATTAGCATCAGTGGACACCCCCCATCATTCAGTGGTTCCCTTGACTTTATCACTGCCGGTGACCCTTCCATCTATCTAATTAGCCACAATTTACTAATCACACAGGCCACTTTCCCAGAGCCATGCGCCCTCCATCAGTGAGCAGGGACAAAGGCTCGTTAGCTGAGGCCTCCAAGCCATTGCCCATGAGAGGCAGAAAATAGGGATTCCTCAGGTCAATTTAGAATCAAGAGCCAGTATGGCTCTTGATTCTAAGATATGCAGAGGTACTGCCAAAGTGCAACCCAGGCAGGTATATTGGAGCCAAGCCAACAATATAAACCAAAGAGTGTGTGGTGCTTTCCCTAGGCTCAAATAGAGAAGCATTATATAAATCACAGGCTGCCAAGTTTGGCGAGAGCTACAACCTGCAAAGTGAGAGAGGAAGGGGGGGAAACAATTTCAAGTTTCATTTTACAAGAGGAGGTGGAGAAAATCGATAGGCCGAATGTTGGCTTATTGCCAACATGCTGAGGGAAAAATGAGAAGATAACCAACAGCAGCAGGTTTTTTTTTCCTTCCACCACACTTTCAGCCCAGGATATTACATCACAAACACAACGACATGTACAGTCAAGAAGCGTTTCAACACACACAAACACACATTTATAACTGGTGGAGAGAGATAGAGGCTCATATCAGAGATGCTAGAGCTGACAAATTGCACTTTATTTCTTGCATTAGAGAATGATCAGCCATATCACTGATGTTTGTTCTAATGACGTTGCAATATCTACCATTATACCAGTGTAAACCAATCAATCTTATCCCTAAAGGCACCTTTGATTTTGCACAGCATAAAGAATTACAATAAATTATTAAGTTACTAGATATAAACCAACTTTTGATTGATGAAAAAAGCCAAACATTCACTGTTTCAGCCTTTTAAATGTGATGTGTTGCTTCTCTAAGTAATTAGGTAATGTTATTTTGACATTATCTACCACACAAGATTGTATAAACTGAACATCATAAAATGTGCCCTTGTTTCCCAAAACCTTTTAGCTACAGAACCCAAATCAATGAATCACCCACTCTTTTTCTTTTTAATGTGTGTTTCCATAGTTCAGCGAGTCTGACACACAGTGGCTTACATTAGTGAGCGAGACCAAACCCTGTGCAGCTGCTCATGTCAGTGATGGGCATCAATAACTGGCGCCAGGCCTGTGATTCGTAATTGTGTTGGAGGGGTCAGTGTGGGGTCAACAGGGCATTCCCCCGGCCTGTCTAATGAAGGGAACACAACTCTCCCTCACACCAATACTCTGCACAGCCATCTCCAATCCCGGGCCCCATTGCCTGTGTCAATCAAACCATCAGTAATAGATGTGCGGCACAGCCCTCACTGCCAGCAGGCCTACAACCCATCAAAATACACCGTTCTCGGGCCAGAGAAATCATGCTTTGGCTAATGCACTGTGTCATATCTGTTTACAGGGCTATCAGACTGCAGATATTATTCTTGATACCACAAAGTAGGACTGGACTATAATCATAACTCACATTACAGATGTTGTGAATTTCTGACCTGCTTCTTCTCTCCAACCATTTAAATTGTTTGAATCCGAGGATGATTAGAAGAACCTAAAATCTAAAATGAAGTTAAGACCATTCAAGTGAATAATCTATTATGTTTTGAGCGAAGGGACATTTCAAAATAGCCAGAGTGACAAAGTATACCTGATGCCCCTTTCACACCAACGCGTTTTCAGGGCCGGCTCGGAGCTAGAGCCTGAAAAGTACCGGTTTTTCCTCTTCACACCGCCTACGTCTCTCTTACGTCGAGGCGGGGGCAGGGGCATGGGTGGGATCAACCTCCTGAACAACAACAAAATGCCCGCGTTTTATCCAGTTAGTACACAACGATGGAAAGCGTCAAACTTAATAAGCAGCAGTGGTCCACTGAAGAGACCAGCTACCTAGTGGCAATCTGGTCTTTCCGATGAGGTACACAGGGAGCTGGAGGGGAGCACGCGGTCCAAAGCTATTCTCTAACAATTGCAGCGAGAGATGGCAACCGCTGGTTATGACCGTGCGTTGAACAGATTGGCAACAGATTGGCAACAAATTGAGTCAGGTGATAGTCAGACACTCAATAGGTTTGCCACTCACCAAAATAGTAAGGTTTTTGACTGACTAGTCAGTTAGTTCGTTTTTTAAATATTATCTAGGCTCGTCTTATACTTTGCTTAAGTGTAGAGAATTCATTAGTCAGCTTACTAAAGTAGCAAGGCAGCTAACTTTTCTCTTGTTGCATTTACAAACTCTTACAAACTCACAGAAGCATTAATACTGTATAATTTAATTGATTATTGTTTTATAATTCATTGTGATACAGATTTTCAGATAACGCAACGCAATATGCAGTAGCCTCAGAGTATGTTGATACATCAGTCATGAGCTAATTTCTTTAAAACTCCAATTACTTATTGAGAGGCCAATACTTGAGACTATGAGGTCCACCACCTACACAGCTCCACCTCAGTGATGTATTACAGGTCATCCATCACCATTGGCTTGCATGAGCCAGGGGAGTGCCCGAAACACCCGTGTGTCAGACATACGCCAAGGGCAGGCAGGCCTCGTCTTTGAACTCTTAAGTGGAGGTAACAGGGCTCATTTTGGCCTTGATTGAATTAGACTTCAATCTGGCTTCATGAGATTGTGCACATGGGAAATCAAATGTAAAAGCTTAATTTATTGAAAGCACATCCAAGTCAGCCTTATCAAGACCTAAACGATAAAATAAATAACAGAAATATTTTCATGCTGAGTATTCACAGCTATGAGTTTGTTTGATGATGAAAACATTGCAAAAAAACAGGAAGTCTTTTTTTTTGTGAGATTATATCCATGTCTGGATTTCATTTTCTTCACCGATAGATAAGGGTGGGAGTCTAGTTGTAATTGAATTAGTACAAAGTGAATGGCTTTGGTTAGATGAAGAAACAGTCCTGCCAATCAGTGTCTATTAGCCAAATGAGACGCCTCAAAACATCAGTCAACAATGCACTGTTAAAAAAGCGGGACACTCTAAAAAGCTTCAGTGGAAAAAAGAACAGATGAGTGTAAACATGAGTAAAGATGGGAAGAGTAAAAGAGTACGACAGGGTGACGATGAATGAGAGCGAGGAGGAGAGATGGAGGTGGTGTGGAGAGACAATGAAAAAGAATTAGGGAGAATGTTTGAGAGAAATATGACTACTCATGTCAGCAGGCAGCCCGAGACGTCAGCATTGTGCAAAAATAACCTGTCCAATTATGAAGAGAGACTGCTCCCCTTTCTATCTGGGATGCTTTACAGTATACGAACACCCCACCTGATTCCCCCCACATATGTACATCCCCTGTATATATTTAGATGCAGCCATATATTGCCTCTGATAATGTGATTCCAGAAAATAGATTGGAATTGTTCACTCTCTTTTATAAAGATGGATTGTTCTGTCAATATCCTATGGCTGGCTAGCGTTAGCTCGCCACGGCGCATATGACTTTCCATTCCCCAGCAAAAATGGTGTTTAATGCTTCCCTGAGAATGTATGGCCACTGCTGTTTCCATTATCCATTTAACAGCCTCTAAAAGGAGGATTTATTTCTGTAAATTAGCTCCTGTATAACATGATTGTATCATGGATCATAAACTTTAAGTCAATACTGCATGGGGATACCGTGGTTAGAGGGGGAAAATACCTAACTGACCCTCTCCTCTCCTGGCTGCTCAGTATCCAGCAGGGTGGTGGCAGCTGCTCCTGGTAGAACTTTATCTTCTTCTTCCTCCATCTACAAGGCTCCCCAACGTCCCAAAGTAGCCGTTTGCTCATCAGCCTATTACTTTCAATAGGCGTCGGAGTAATTGGCTATTTCACACATGTAAGGGTTGAACTGGCAGAGGGTAAAGGCCAGGCAACCAGGCTGTCAGTGTCCTGCACCAGAGTCATCCATCAATTATTATCAGGCTCAGGGAAAGCCAGTGCGGCCCTGAGCCGGCACTTTGTCAAACCTCATCCAGGGCTCTCTGGTTAATCCATTAACATGTGTGAGCTTTACCAGCGCGGGTGTGCTCTACTGTGTACCATGTAGCCTATCTGCCTGAGTACGTGCAGGTTGGCTGCTTTTACATTAAAATATATCCAGTCAGCCCTCTCATATACAGCCATACTGTCGATCACTTGTTAACGGAGGAAGTCAGAAATGTTACCATGCAGTTCAAATACATTCATTTATTTAGCCAGATTTTTTTTAATTTATTTTGTAGATGTGATTTTCTGATTGTTGCCTTAATGATTGGCTTAAAAAGGAAAGTCATTTATTTATTGCATAGTTTATTGCATGTGTTTCATGGAAACGGTTACCCACAACCTGCAATTGGTTGTGACAAGAAGAAGAGACATACCGTGCATACAAATTAAGAGATGGTTACAGAAATAAAGGAATGAATAAATGTTCCCTGCTTAGCTGTGCAATCGTTAAAAATAATGGTAAAAGTGGTGGTAGTTACCTTCTTTCAGTGCCTTTGAAAGAGAGCCACAATCACCTGCGAGTCATGCTTTGTAGTGAAAGATGGTGTCGCTTGATATGTGTTTCAAAAATGAGATGATTGAGCGTTTTGGAAACTTGCAGGAGAATACAAAAGCACCTAAAGCTGACCAGAAACTCAAAGTGACATCTCTGTAGCAGCCTCAGCCCCAACATTTTACTTCTTTTCTTTTTTTTGAAGCGCTGCATTTCAGCCATGGCTGCTAAACGTAAATCCCTTCACGCATAAATATAATCCAGTTTAAGTCGCACTAATCATCACACTTGAATAAGGAAATTTGGCAGCTAAATTGACTTCACCAGAAAACATTACACAAGGCGGTCGTTTTCCCGGCCGGCAGTTCAAGTGCTTGTGAAGATGGTATAGTAAAGAAATGAAATATAAAAAAAAGATAAAACAGGGAACAGTCCAACAGATGGGTTCATATTGTTGTCTCCGTCTACAGAAGCAGAGGAGAAGCTGCTTGGCAGGTTATCTGACTTCTAAATCGGCCTGTCCCGGACACCAATAATACGGCTTATCTGGACAACAAGATGTCCTTTATCTCGATTCCTCATTGACATCCACTGTGATGTTGATTTACATTCAACTTCAGCAAGAATGCAAACCACTGAAGACTAACCCTTCAAAACATCGTGGTATTCCCTACGCCAATGCGACTTTTATTCATCCTTTTAATCCACTGATATCCTGCTTGAGAAACAAGAAACTTTTTTTTATATAAGTCTGGGTCTTGACCCTGCGACGATACACAATGTTGCATGCATCTTTGTATTCATAAAAGGCAATGAGTCACTCTCTTTGCTCCCGTCATCTCTCCATTTCTCACAGCAGTAAAACTGGGGGTGAAGATAAAGGAGGCCAGGCTTCTGGTTGGTTGGCTAGTTGGCAGGCTGGGTCCCTGCTGACAGGTTGTGATAGGTGTCATCTATCACCTATGAAAAGGCCTGAGGGCTCACCACACCAATCACACTAGTGCCAGATGTTACAGCCGAAGCACTGCACACATCCACACAAACACATGCACACACAGTCACGTACACAAAGATAAATCACACACAAATAAACAACCTGACAATCAAACACATGCAGAAAGATGCCATTGTTATTCACAATGTATGCAGCGAGGCGTGAGCAAAATGCTATATATTGTGTATCTCATAGAAATTGGGGTCATAGAATTTGAATAGGAAATGAATCAACTCCAAAATCAAGAAATTGTCCGGAGGATTCATGATCGTACAAGTGTTCCGGAAACAGGTGAGGACACTTAACGGTCACAAACCCACATGTAGCATAAGAGAGTTCAGAAACAAAGCACAATGACCTCACCATCAAGTTATCAGCACAGACAAAGAAGGGAAGCCCTACCTCCCCTACTGTCTCTGACAAATCTGCGAAGACAAAAGAGAAGGCCACCTCCTTGCATGAGCAATTACAGCAACAACTTCACATGTCTCTCTATCCCCAGAGGGGCCAGACATTATGAGCCCACCTGTCAAGTACCCACCAGCCTTTCTGCAGTTTCCCCGGATGCACACAGGAGCAGTAACTCTCAATTAGTCCTAGTAAAAAAAGAGCATTTTGAGCACCCCCTGTCATCGAACCCCCAAAAAACCACCCTAATTAAAGGGTGGGGGTGAAAACCAAATGAGAAATGTAAATCGTTCTGTGCAAAAGCTGTCATAGGGTTAACACGGCCTGAATAATTTTAATAAGCAGGATTGCACACATGCATACACACACACATCCATACAAACAAATAAGGCTGCTCTCAGGTCCTTTTCCTCATGCCATGCTTGCTAACAATCATCCAATTAATAATTGGAAATAGCAGTATTAGAATACGTAATAACCCCTTTAAAAAGCATCTAACCCCTAATATGATTGATCGCTTTGCTTAACCACCATACGCTGTGAATGATTCATCTGCTTTTTAATCAGCAGCATAATTCAAATGCAGGCCTGTGACTGGGTCTGGTTTCAGAGAGGCTGAACGCTGGTCTGGTTTTCCGTGTTATTTTTGCTGGTGTGTTTCTGAGCCGTGTGACTGGGAGGTGGAGGAGGGGAAGGGGCGGTGTTGAGGTAATGGACCTCTTCATGCTGTGCAGTCCTAGCATGGCTGAGAGGTATGAAGGGCGATCCTATGGCTGCCCCTACATCACACTCTGGGATCCGAGGAAAGTTAGCCAGCTGTAGAAATGTTAATGTTGATTTACCAAGATGGACCGTAATGGTTGTATTACACTGAGGTCTCAACTTGTATGCCCATTGTGTTATAAAATAATTTATCGGACTTTATAAGGATAAAAGATCATCTTTACTTTGAAAGTGACAACATCAAACCACAATGTATCGGTCATGGCTGCAAATATCTTGTAGTCTTTATTATTGGTTGCGATTTCAAATATTCATCTGCAATTTAATGTATCAACGCTAAAATGCCTCTTTTTGATGTGATGTTCATTAACAAAAGGTACAGCTTCAACGGCATAGAAGTGTGAGACATATCCCCGGAAAGACAGAGCTCCATAAACGGTGTCAACCCACTATGGTGGTGACAACATACATTTCAATTACAGCCATGTGAAATTGGATTTCTTTGGAGCATTAGGGGATTGAGAATCGTTGAAAGGTTTCAGAGTTCCACTAAGGTATTTTTCTTCTAGGCGACGGCTCGTCTCGGTCACGGGACCTGAAGCTTGTTGCTGCTGAGCTTCAACGCTGGCTTTACTGGCAGCCTTATGAAATCAATAAGTCACTTTGGACAGATGTGTTTTCTCTGGTAACAGCTCACAAAGAATTAATACAGATGATTACAGGCTGCAGCCATTCTGGGTCATTTTCCTCCACCTGGTGACCTCACATGGTGACTGGGTCCTCTTAACGGCCATATTGCGTCCATTCACACATTCCCTGATCAATAAGAAGCAGGGCTGCATATCGCTGTAAATACAGTTTATGAGGTCAATAAATATGTCGTCTCGTAGATCTGATGAAGGTATACTTCTTAAGTATTCTCACATTCACCAATTGAGATATGCTTTTCATTATACATTCTCGAATTGACAGAGAAACCCCAGGGTTTGCTAGAATTTGATTGAGATGCCATATGAAAATTAATAAATGATTTGTATTTATATATTGAAAAAGGAAAATGACAGTGGGGGTGGGGCAAGTAATGTAATTGATGTATTCCCGAACAACGTGTAACATTGACTACAACTACATGTGCATGTCTACAAACACTTCAGTTCACCTCACATCTAATGTTTAACTAATCAGTAACTTGACCGACAGATAATCGACAACAAGTTGATGAACAATTACATTCACTGGTTTCAGTTTCTTAGCGTTATACATTTAATATGTTTTTTGGACTGTTGGTCAGACCAAAGAAGCCATTTGATAAAATCTCCAGGAATGTAATCGTGAATGAACCACAAAGAAAAAGCATGTACTTTGTAGTGTGTAAGGCAGGATTCAATCAAGGTGGACAGACGCTTTGTAAAACATCCACTAGACATGTTTTTAGGTTGGTCAATCAAGTGTTAATACCAGCTAATTGATACACAAAGGGGATTTTGTGGCACTCCATCTGGACAATTTCACCCCAGGGTTATCGTCAACTATATACACATGACCCTCTTATCTAGTGACGCATGACCCTGGCCTCTGGGTCTTTGGAGCAAAGAAAGCATCTCACACCACATTCAGTGTGTGAAGAAAACCTTTGTAAACCTTTTCCCTTTCTCTTTCAATCTCTCTGTCTCTCTCTTATTTCTACTGGAGAAAAAAAGTTCTTTACACATTTCCGGTGACATTTCCTTTTAGAGTCTTATTCTTCACTCTGCTGCACAGTTTCACTGTTGAATGGTTTCCTTGAATGAACCTAAATGTGCCAGGCTTCAGTGAGAGGCTCATTTTCACAATGGGCAATTACGACAAGAAATTCACCCGGAGTCCTGCTAAAACTGACGAAAGGTACCATCCTGCTCGAGGAAAACCTTTTATAAAACCGGGCATTACTGTCAGTGGAGACACTCTCAGTGCTGTTGAAACATTCATCTACTGTATGTTGCCGGTACGCTTTCAAGACAAGTAGACACTGACTAGGCAGTGAATCTTGGTATAGCCAAGGATATTGGTTACTTTCCAAAACCTAGAAACGCCACAGTCGCAAAAAATGTATTCAGCTTGACAGCAAGATGAGACAGTAAAGCTGAGTTTGAACTTCTCTCTCAAGCTCTCTTTTACATTCTTCTCACTCTCACTGTTCAATTCAGTTAGCTGAGACGACGCCTGTGATATCTTGCACTCAGCTGAGAGTCAAATAATCAGATCATTAGAGTCACAATCCAGTATGACTGAATGCTTAAAATAAAGGAAAATATCACCGTCTTTACCCATACATTTATCTGAATACATACACTTAGTGAAGGCATTGTTACATTTCATCAACTATTAATGATTGCTAAATGCTTAAGTGTTCACATGCTGCAAGATGTTCTGGATTTCAATGAGCGTGTGATACTCATACTGCTTATGAATTCCTGTCATTGACTAGACCTCATTTCCATATTACGCTCAGGCAGCTTTGATTTGAATATCACTCTTCCCAGTTCACCACTCCAGCCTTTAGAAGTAGGATTGGAGGTTGAGGGCTCTCAGTGGGGGGTACTCAAAACATGGAGATGGAAAACCAAGTGTGACAATTTTTTACACTTCGGAAATGCTGACATTTCACCTGTTTATTGAAGTGGCTTATAAATAAAGATAACTCCATGAAATCTTTTTTTCCTATTATTGTTTTCTTTTTGACAAGAGGTTGTTAAATATAAGATTTTATATTAAATACAAAATATTTCAGTCAGTGTATATAAGTAGTTGTTTTCATTGTGTCTTTGCAAAGGTGCATATTATACTGGGAGCGGCCCATCAAAGCCAACCAGAATCGAATTCACCTGAACATCTGTTTCATATCTGTAACAACCAGAGAATTACATGTAGAACCAACGCATTACCCTCATGCTTAAGATATTAAAAGTATATTCATTCATGCAACATAGTACATTAAAGTCCTTGATGCTGACTTTTACATTTATTTTTTGCTCTGCTACTTTCTGCTCAACTTCTTCCCAAAAAATAGAGCTTTCACGGGTTGCACCTGTTTGTACAACAAGTGGACCACTGCAGACAAAACTCACTATTTACACTTCACATCCTTGAAAATCCATCTGAAATGATGCTCTGTCCATGAGGAAAATGCACTTCTTCAGCAAAGAAAAAGCATCCGTTAGTGATGTCTCAGTGATGCATTAATCTCACTAAAGTCTGACCGCTTCCAGACGACTCTAGCTTATCACAAACATTTGTCTTGCCGACTTGCGGTGTACCGTTTGTTGGCAACAAGCAACAAGAAATGTCCAAAACTAGTAAAGATATGCTTGAGGTCCAGTTCTTTATAAACAGTGTCACCTTTACAGAGTTGTGTGCTATGTGCTGCTCAGTATATATCCAAAGCAGGCATTTTCATTTTCATACTAGGGAAGGCACAGGTGTTAATAATACCATTAGATGGCAAATTACTATTCCAGTCTCCAGTGTAAATCGAGCAACGTCTGTTCCCAGCTCCCAGTCCTCAGAAGAGGTTTAATCAGCAACAATAAGTGAAAACACCTGTGTCACAATATTGCGTAGCGCCTTTAATAACCAACGGTAAAATATGTTCATCAGAAATGTATATTCCCTGCACCACAGCAGCAGCTAAGCAGGATCATTCCACAGATTTTCATTAATCCTAATTTTCCAACTTGTGTGTATTGCAACACAATTCAGACTGTTATAAAGGCCAATAACAAAAAATGTATTCTTTGGTTTATAAAAGTGAGCCAACCTAACATTGTCAAGCTCATTCTCTACACATGTACCTGTGCTGCACCATACTTCTATACTAACTTGTCCTTTTAGTAGCACACAATGGAAAGGCACTATTTTATTTTATCAATGGTGAATTACATATTTCTGTAATTCTGTGTGTACAAACAGTGTCAGGGTTATGGACAAAATAAAGTAGAGTGCATACCTCGGCACTCACAGTTCACTCACAACAAGTACTTTTTTCTTAAGATGATTAAACATTTTTATTTAAATTATATTTTTCAGTGTAGAAAAGGTTTTTGTAGGTGTTGTTTGTATTTTTACCGTGTAGTAAAGTTACTGTAACCTCAGTAAAGGATCTGAATACAATGGCTAGATGTGTACCTCAATAGTTAAGACTGAACATATTGTAGTGAGAGGTTATAATATACAATAACAGTGTTCTTTCTGAATGATAGGAAGTGTATTCCCAGCCAACAGGGAAATGTAGAAAGTGACTGTTCAGATGTCGTCAAAGTCTTTGAGAAAGGCACTGCTTTGTCCCAACAGACTGACGATAGCAAAATAAAACAACATGACCAGTTGTTTATTTTGATCTCCTAGCAAACCAGCGCTTCCCCTGAATGATGATCAAACTTTAATTCCCAAAGAATCAAAACAAATACAAACACACTCATCCAAAAGGACGACTGCTGGAATAAAAAACCTCTGTTCACCTTCTCCCTCAACCTATCATGGGTTCACACGTGATAGGTTGAGGTTGTGCCCTGCTCTAGGAATTTAGAGGACCTTGCAGTCATGATTAGCATTAGGATAACATAATCGTCATCATCACTATAANACACACACACACACACACACACACACACACACACTCTCTCTCTCTTTTCTCAGCAGCAGCTCCGCCGATTTCTCCTCCCTGAGACGGTGGGACGCGGCGAGGCTGGGAGTCGGTGTGTGAGCACACACACAAACTCCCAGCCAGGCTGCGGGTGTGTGTGTGTGTTCGGGCTGGTTTCGGGCTGGCTTTCGCTGTGTCTCGCAGACGGCCACTGGGCTCATAGGGAGGGGGGGGGCAGTAGCTCCAACAAGC